>NW_027436770.1:255771-385771 GCF_047716275.1 Strix uralensis
AAATCCCCTTGGTGTGACCCCCAAACCTTCCAGGGACCCCCTGGGGTGGCACCCAACTCTTCTGAAGCCCCTATAGGGCCCCTATAGCCCCTACAGGCCCCTATACCCCCTCTGGCCCCCTATAGCTCCTCTGCCTCCCTACAGCTCCTGTAGTCCCTCTGGCCTCCTATAGCTCCTATAGGCCCTCTATAGGCCCCTATAGCCCCTGTAGGCCTCCTATAGCCCCTGTAGGCCCCTATAGCCCCTCTGGCCCCCTATAGCCCCTGTAGGCCCCCTATAGGCCCCTATAGCCCCTCTGGCCCCCTATAGCCCCTATAGGCCCCCTATAGGCCCCCTATAGCCCCGCTGACAGGCGCCGTCTCTCCGCAGTGGCTGCAGCTCACCATGTACTCCTGAGGCACCCGCGCTTGGGGGGGGCACCCGGACATGCCCCCCCCCGCCCCGCACCCCACATCTGCCCCACATCTACCCCCCCCATCTGCCCCCCCCCCCCACATCTGCCCCCCCCCCCCCCCCCCCCAGTAAAGCTCGGCCAGACCCACCCAGCACCTGCGTCTGTTTGGGGTGGGGGGGGGTGGGGGTATGGGGGGCTATAGGGATCAGGGGGGAGTCGGGGGGGGGTCTATAGGGGATCGGGAGGTTCTGGAGGGTCTATAGGGATCGAGGGGGAGTCGGGGGGTCTATAGGGGATCGAAGGGGGGTCTGGGGCGTCTATAGGACATTGGGAGGTTCGGGGGGTCTATAGGGGATGGGGGGAGTCTGGGGGTCTATAGGGGATCAGGGCGGGTCTGGGGGGTCTATAGGGGATCTGGGGGGGTCTGGGGGGTCTATAGGGGATCGGAGGGGGGTCTGGGGTGTCTATAGGAGATCGGGTGGTTCTGGGGGGTCTCTAGGGGATCTGGGGGGTCTATAGGGGGTTGGGGCAGGTCTGGGGGCTCTCTAGGGGATCTGGGGGGTCTGTAGGGGATCTGGGGGGTCTGTAGGGGATCGGGGGGTCTATAGGGGATCTGGGGGGTCTATAGGGGACGGCGGAGGGGCTGCGGGGTCTCTATGCGGGGCGGGGGGGTCTCTATAGGGGCAGGGAGGGGTTAAGGCGGTGGCGCCCTCCGAGCGCGCTTTAAAAGGGCAACGCGCGGGGCTCCCCCCCCCCCCCCCCGCCCCGGTGGGCCCCACCCGTCCCCGGTACCGCAGCGACACCGGGGGGGGCACCGGAACCGGGGTCTTGGGGTCCGGGGGTCGCTCTTGGGGCTGGGGGGGGGAGTCGGGGTACGGGGAGGGGGGGTGTCGGTGTGTCCCGGGACACGGTGTCCCGGGGGGGGGACCCCGAGTCCCGGGAGCGGGGGGGGTCCCGCCGTGCCCCGGTAACCCGGGGATTGGGGGGTGGGCGGGGGGGGCGCCCATCGGGAGGAGCTTCCCAGCAGCGCCCGGCCCCGGTAACCGACCGTCACTCCGGTGCCCCCCCCCACCCCCCCGGGGGGGGACGAGGCGGCGCTGAACGGCCCCGGCCGGGCGATGGCGGCGCCCCGGGGCGGCGGGAGCGGCTGCGGGCGCTGGCGCTGGGGCGGGGGGGGCTGGGGCTGGGGGCGCTGCTGGATCTGCTGCTGGGGGTGACGGGGGGGGCTGCGGCACCGGGACCCTCCCCCCGGCACCGGCACCGAGAGACACGTCCGGACTTTCTGAGTTGGGGTGAGGGGGGGGGGGGACGGGACGGGAACGGGGGGGGGGACGGGACCGGGGGGGGGGCTACGGGACTGGGGGGGGGACACGGGACCGGGGGGGGGGGGACGGGACTCGGGGCGGGGGGGCTATGGGACCGGGGGCGGGGGGGTGTCTGTTACCGGGGAGTCCAGGACTGGGGGGGTTCGGGACCGGGGGGGTCCGGGACTGGGGAGTTACGGACTTGGGGGGGGCTACGGGGCTGGGTGGGGGCTACGGAACTTGGGGGGGGGGGGGGGGGTCTGTTACCGGGGAGTCCGGGACGGGGGGTTACGGGACCGGGGGGGGGCTACGGGACTGCGGGGGGGAGGGCCGAGACCGGGGAGTCCAGGACTGGGGGGGTCCGGGACCGGGGGGGGTCCGGGAGCAGGCCGGGGCGGGGGGACACACACCGGGGGGGTACGGGAGCAGGACGCGGGGCGGGGGGACCCCGGGGGGGTCAGTGCGGGACCGGGGCGGGGTGAGCCGGTACCGGAGGGGGGGGGGGGGGGGTGTCCGGTACCGGGGGGGTGGGGGGTTGCCGCCTGGGGGGGGGGGCGCCGCCTGGGGGGGGGGCGGGGGGGGCCGGCGGCACCGCTCCTTTTCTGGGCACGTCGGGCCCGGCCCCCCCCCCCACGCGGGCACCGATCGCTGCGCGGCCATAAATGGGCTGCGGGCGCGCGGCCGCCCCCCCCCCCGGCGACACCGAGGGTGTCACCCCCCCCCGGGGACTGTCACCCACCCCCCGGGGACTGTCACTCCCCCCGGTGCTGTCACACCCCACCCGACACCCTGAAACCCCCTCCCCGGCATTTCTTACCTGCCCCCCCCCCCCCCCCCCCTTCCCAGTCCCTTCACCCCCCCCCCCACCCCGCTTCCCAGGCCACCCCCAACCCCCCCCCCGCACCCCCCCGTACCCCAATACCCCCCCAACGCCCACGTGACCCCAAGGCCCCCTCCGCAATGCCCCAGCTCCCCCCGCAGTGGATTCTCCAGTGGCTCGTATTGGGGTTGTGCTCCCCCCCTGCAGCCTCAAACTCGAGCTGCTCCCCAAAATCCAACCCCCCCCACACACCCCCGAGGTAAACGCCCCCCACCTCCCCACCGCGGGGTAACTGACACCCCCCCCCCCCCCATGGGTGCCCCCCCGCAGCGGAACCAGTGGCCGCTCGGGTGCAGGAGCTGCAGCTGCAGCGAAGTGACTTCGAGATCTTGAAGGTGATCGGGCGCGGGGCCTTCAGCGAGGTGAGGGGGGGGGGCCGGGGGGGGGGAGGTGACACGGGTGACAGTGGGGTGACACCACGGGTGACGGGGGGGTGACACGGGTGGCCCCGCAGGTGGCCGTGGTGCGGATGAAGGAGTCGGGGCAGATCTACGCCATGAAAATCATGAACAAGTGGGACATGCTGCGGCGGGGAGAGGTGAGGGGACACGGGGGGACACGGGGGGGACACACGGGGACATGGCGGGGCGGTGGGGACACGGAGGGAGGGGGATCCAGCAGGGACACGGGATGATGGGGACAGGGTGGCACCGACCCCAATGCCTGGGGGTGAGACCGGGGGATGACCCCGCAGGGGGGGGGGTGGGGTGTGACCCCGCTGCCACCCGTGTCCCATGTCCCCAGGTGTCCTGTTTCCGGGAGGAGCGGGAGGTGCTGGCGCGGGGGGACCAGCGGTGGATCACCCGCCTCCACTTCGCTTTCCAGGACCCCCAGTGCCTGGTGAGGGACACCCCCCGCGGGGACACCCCCTGGCTGTCCCCAGAGAACCACCCCCAGCGCCCCTGGGTGCCCCCAGGGAGCCCCTTGTCCCCCTGTCCCCATGTCCCCCTGTCCCCAGGCCACTCCCATGTCCCCGTGCCACGCCCCCGTCCCTGTGTCCCCGTGCCATGCTGTCCCCATGTCTCTGTGCCATGTCTGTGTCCCCACGCCATGCCTTGTGACATGTGTCCCATGTCCCCACGCCATCCACATGTCCCCATTTGTGTCCCCCTGTCACCCCCCATGCCACTCCTGTCCCCCCATCCTGTGTCCCCATCCCTGTGTCTTGTGTCCCCATGCCACCCCCGTGTCCCCATTTGTGTCCCCATGTCACCCCTGTGTCCCCATCCTGTGTCCCCACCCCACCCCTGTGTCCCGTGTCCCCACCCCATGTCCACGTCGCCATCCCCACATCCCCACGCCACCCCCGTGTCCCCATGTCACCCCTGTGTCCCCATCCCCATCCCATCCCCATGTCCCCGGGCCATGCCGATGTCCCCAAGCCCCGCGTGTCCCCCCCGCAGTACCTGGTCATGGAGTACTACGTGGGGGGGGACCTCCTGACCCTGCTCAGCAAGTTTGGGGACCGACTGCCGCTGGCCATGGCCCGCTTCTACCTGGCCGAGCTGGTGATGGCCATCGACTCCGTCCACCGCCTGGGCTACGTGCACCGGTGGGCGCGGGCTGGGGACAGGGGGGACAGTGGGGACATGGCACGGGGCTGGGGGACACCTGAGGGGGACAGCGGGGACGTGGCACGGGGCTGGGGAGATGGGGGTGTCTGGACATGGGGCAATTGGGGGACATGAGGAGGAGCTGGGGGACACAGGAGGGACATAGGGGGACAGGGGACAGGGAGGTGGGGACATGAGGAGGACCCGAGGGACATGGAAGGGACGTGGAGGGGACAAAGGTGGCGCATGGGGACATGGGGGATGTAGGGGCACAGGGGGGGTCACCGGCACATGAGGATGTGGGGGGCAGGTGGGGACATGGAGGGTCAGGAGGGCACACGGGTGATGTGAGGGACATGGGGGGGACTTGGGGGGGGGAATGCGGGGTGACAGAGGCCACCCCCCGCAGGGACATCAAACCCGACAACATCCTTCTGGACCGCTGGGGCCACGTCCGGCTCGGGGACTTTGGGTCCTGCCTCAGGCTGGGGCCTGATGGCACCGTGAGTGGGGACAGGGGACACGGGGACAGGGATGGGGGGACACAGGGACAGGGATGGGGGAACATGGGGAGAGGGGGGTGGGGGGAGACCTGGAGCTCAACCCTGCTATGAGTACCCAGAGAATCCCCTGCACCTGGCCCCGTGGCCCCTGTCCCATGTCCCCCTGTCCCCATCCCCCTGCTCCCATGTCCCCATGTCCCCACATCCCCCATCCCTGTGTCCCCATGTCCCCTGTCCCCACGTCCCACGTCCCCCATCCTGTGTCACTACGTCCCCATGTCCCCCATCCTTGTGTCCCCATGTCCCCACATCCCCCATCCCTGTGTCCCCGTGTCCCCACGTCCCCCATCCCTGTGTCCCGTGTCCCCCATTCCAACCTCCCACGTCTCCACCCCCCCCGCCCCATTCCCATGTCCCCCCGTCCCCCCCAGGTCCGCTCCTCAGTGGCCGTGGGGACCCCTGACTACTTGTCCCCCGAGATCCTGCTGGCGGTGGAGGACCCCGCCCGCTCCTACGGCCCCGAGTGCGACTGGTGGGCGCTGGGGGTCCTGGCCTACGAGATGTTCTTCGGGCACACGCCCTTCTTCGCCGAGTCCGTCCTGGAGACCTACGCCAAGATCCTGCACTTCCAGGTGCGGGGGGGGCACTGGGAGGGCACTGGGGGGCACTGGGAGGCACTGGAGGGCACTGGGAGACACTGAGAGGTGGCTGGAGGGCACTGGAGGGCACATGGGGGGAACTGGGGGCACTGGGATGTTACTGGGAGGCACTGGGAGGTTACTGGGAGGCACTGGGACATTACTGAGGGCACGGGGAGGTTTCTGGACGTTATTAGGATGTTACTGGAGGCACTGGGAGGGAACTGGGGGGCGCTGGGAGGAGACTAGGGGGTACTGGGAGGTGCTGGGATGTTACTGGGAGGCAGTGGAAGGTGACTGGGAGGAGACTGGGGGGCACTGGGATGTTACTAGGGGTCATGGGGAAGTTGCTGGGAGGTTACTGGGAGGCATTGGGGGGGTTACTGGGAGGCGTTGGGGGGGTTACTGGGAGGCACTGAGGGTGCTGGGGGGCACTGGAGGGTCACTGGGGGACACTGGGCGGTCACTGGGGGTTACTGGGGGGTCACTGGGCTGTTACTGAGCCGTTACTGGGCTGTTACTGGGGGGGCCACTGGGCCGTCACTGGGGGGGGTCACTGGGCCGTGACTGGGTGGTCACTGGGTGTCACTGGGGGGTTACTGGGGGTCACTGGGGGTCATTGGGGGTTACTGGGTGGTCACTGGGGTGTCACTGGGGGTTACTGGGCCGTTACTGGCAGTGACCGCTCGGCCCCGCCCCCAGGACCACCTGCACCTGCCGGACGAGCCGGACCCGACGGGAGGGGGCGTGGCCTCGGCAGCGGTGGGCGGGGAATCGCCGTCGGGGGGCGTGGCCTCTCCAGCGGGACCGTGCCCGCGGGTGCCGGCGGCGGCGCGCGCGCTCGTGCGGGGGCTGCTGTGCGCGCGCGAGGCGCGGCTGGGCCGGGGCGGGGCCCGCGACTTCCGGGCGCTGCCGCTGTTCGCGGGGCTCCGCTGGGCCGCGCTGCGCCGCGCCCGCGCCCCCTTCGCCCCCTCGGCCGGCGGCGCCGCCGACACCTCCAACTTCGACGTCCTGGACGACTGCGTCAGCCAGCCGGTGCGGGCGGGGCCCGGGACCCCCCCGGGACCCCCCCCGGGACCCCATCCCGGGAGTCGTCCCGTTCCCATGGCAACCCCCTTCTCATGGGACCCCATTCAGGACCCCCCCCCCCCCATCACTTGATCCCCTCCAGGACCCCCCCCGCGCACCATGGACCCCCCCCCCAGGACCCCCCTCTCAGCCCCCCATGAGCCCCCCCCCAACCCACGACCCGCCCCCATCACTTGATGCCCTCCAGGACCCCCCTCACGACACCACCCCCCCCCCCCCCCCAGGACCCCCCTCAGCCCTCCCATGAGACCCCACACACACACCATGGGACCCCCCCCCCTCCCCAGGACCCCCCTCGAGACACCCCCCCACACACCATGGGACCCCCCCCTCCCCAAGACCCCCCTCAGCCCCGCCATGAGACCCCCCACACACACCATGGGACCCCCCCCCCTCCCCAGGACGCCCCCTCAGCCCCCCCCATGAGACCCCACACACCATGGGAACCCCCCCTCCCCAGGACCCCCCCATGCCCCCCATGAGCCCCCCCCAACCCACGACCCCCCCCCATCACTTGATCCCCTCCAGGACCCCCTCCCCGCGCACCATGGGACCCGCCCCCCTCCCCAGGACCCACCCTCAGCACTTGGGACCCCCATCCACATCACCCCCCCCCAGTGGGACCCCCAACTCCCCCCCCAGTGCCCCCCCATATCTAACACCCCCCGCCCGTGCCCCCCCCCCAGGAGGAGCCGTGGGACCCCCCCGAGCTGGGGCTGCACCTGCCCTTTGTGGGGTACTCGTACGCCCGCGGCCCCCCCGAGTGAGCACGGGGGGGGGGGGGGGCACGGGGAGGGGGCACGGGGCGGGGGTTTGGGGGTGCAGGGGGCGATGGGGGGGTGTGGAGGGTCTCGGGATGGGGGGGCACACAGGAAAGGGGGGACTGGAGGTGACGGGGGGGCACGGGGGCTGGGGGGATCCCTTGGGGGGGCCCCAGGTGACCCTCCCGTTGTGTGTCCCCCCCCGCACTAGGGAGGAGGAGGAGGAGGAGGAGGAGGAGGAAGATGAGGACGAGGAGTGGGACCAGGACGTGGCCATGGAGCTGGAGGGGGACTGGGGGACCCCCCCGGAGACAGAGACCCCCCCGGACATGGGTCCCTCCCTAGCTCCGGGGGTCCCTCTGTCCCAGGGCCCCCCCCCCCCAACGGGCTCCCCCCCCCAAAAGGGGACCCCCCCATCCCAAGTGACCCCCGTCCCCACAGGCTCCCCCCCACCCCAGGGCCCCCCCACAGCGCAGGGACCCCCCTTAACCGGGGGGCCCCCCCCGCGGACGTCACCCCCGGGCACGGAGCCCCCCCGGGCACCCCCTGAGGAGCCGGTATGTGGGGCGGGGTGGTCCCGGTGTCCCGGGGGGGGTCCGGGGTCCGTGGGGGGGAGGTCAGTGCCCGGTTGGGGGGGGGCTCGGTGCCCCGGGGGGGGGGTCCCCGGGTCCGGGGGGGGGTTCTGAGCGGTCCCGGTGCCCCGGGGGGGGATCCTGGTGTCCCGAGGAGGGTCTCGAGCGGTCCCGGGGTACCGGGGGGGTCCCGGGGGAGGTCAGTGCCCGGTTGGGGGGGGATCGGTGCCCGGGGGGGGTTCCTGAGCGGTCCCGGTACCCCGGGGGTCCCCACTCAAGCGCGGTTCCCGCAGGCGCGGCCGGAGGCGGAGCCGGTACCGGAGGAGGCGAGGCCAGTCCTGAAAGGGGCGGGGCCTGTCCCGGAGGGGGCGAGGCCAGTCCCAGAGGAGGCGGGGCCAGTCCCGGAAGGGGCGGTGCCTGTCCCAGAGGAGGCGGAGCCAGCCCTGAAGGTGGCGGGGCCTGTCCCGGATGGGGCGGGGCCAGTCCCGGAGGGGGCGGGGCCTGTCCCAGAGGAGGCGGAGCCAGCCCTGAAGGTGGCGGGGCCTGTCCCGGAGGGGGCGGGGCCTGTCCCAGAGGAGACGGGGCCGGTCCCGAAGGGGGCGGTGCCTGTCCCGGAGGGGGCGGTGCCGGTCCCGGAGGAGGCGGTGCCGGTCCCGGAGGAGGCGGGGCCAGCCCCGGAGGGGGCGGGGCCGGTCCCGGAGCTGCGGGCGGCGCTGGCGGCGGAGCGGCGCGGGCGGGCGGCGCTGGAGCGGGAGCTGGGGCTGCTCCGGGCGGCGGGACAGGGGCTGGCCCGGTACGGAGCGGGGGGGGGGGCACCGGGGGGGGGGGTCACGGGAGGGGGGCACCGGGGGTCCCCACTTGACGCCCCCCCCCCCCCCACACCACCCCCCCCCCCCCCCGCCTCCCAGGCGCCTGCAGGAGGCCGAGAGCCGCAACCTGGAACTGGAAGCGAAGCTGCGGCGGCTGCAGAGCCCCCCCCTGGGGCCCGGCCCCCCCCCGCACCAAGGCAAGGCCCCCCCACCCCCCCGGGCCCTCAGGTCCCCCCAGGGGCCCTCTCCAGGCTCCCAAATCCTCTGGGGGGGGCCCCGAGTAGCCCTGAAACCCTCTCCGGGATGGGGGGGGGGATCAGGACCTCCCCCCCAAAAGGGTATTGGGGGCACACAGGACCTCATCCTCTCCCCAAAATGGGGTGGGACCCCCCCAAAAAGGGTATTTGGGGGGGTCCAGCCCTGATCCCCCCCCCATTTCCCTTGCAGGAGGCGCAGGGCAGCCCCCCGCCATCACAGCCCCCCCTGCGGACGTAAGGCTGGGGGGGTGCAGGGTTTGGGGGGTGGCAGGGTTTGGGGGGGGTTGGGGGGGGGTTTGGGGGTGCCTGACGCTCTCTGCTCTCTCCGCAGCCCGGCAGCGGGGGCCCCCCCCGGCTTTTCCGCTCCCCCCTGGGGGTGCCCCTGTCCCGCCACCTCCTGCTCTGGGCCCGGGTATGTCACTGTCACTGTCACCCCCCCCCCCTGCCACTGCCACCCCTCCCGGGGCTGGGACACCCCCCAGGGCATGGCCACCACCCCCCCACCGGGAGGGGACAACCGCGGCCACGCTGGCACTGTCACACACCCCCCCCCCGGGAAGTGCCACCTCCACCAGTGCCACCCCCCCCCCCGGGTAAATGCCACCTCCCAGCGTCACCCCCCCCCCCGGGCTGTGTCACCCAAGGCCCTGCCACCCCCCCTTGGGCACTGCCACCCCCCTCACCGCCACTTGTCACCCTGTCCCTGCACCACCCCCCCCGGGGCCACCCCCAAATCGGGGGGGGGTCCCCCCAATGAAGGAAGAGGAGGGGGGGGACACACACCAACTGCATGGGACCTGTGTGGGAGGGGAGTGACAAGGCCACCTGACCCCCTCCCTGTCCCCAGGTGCCCCCCCCTGGTGTCACCAAGGACTGCCTGCTGCTCTGCGCCGCCGGCCTGCGCCCCCCCGCCCACCCGGGGACCCCCCCCTGAGTGGGACTCCCCCCCCCGAGGGGGGACACCCACCCTGAGGCGGCCGGGCTCACCAGCAACCCCTCTTCTTGCACTTGACCCCCCTCCCCTTTCCCCACAGCGTGGGGGGGGCCCCCACAGCCCCCTGTACATAGCCCCCCCATAACCACTTGGCACAAGGGAGGGGGGACACCCAGGCGTCCGGCCCCCCCACCCCAGCGATGTGGGGGGGCTGGGGGGGGGGTGGTGTCACACCATTGCCCCCATGATCGGCAACGAGGGGCGGCGGGACCTGACACCCCCCCCCCCACGCCCAGTGGGTGGGGGGCACCCACCCCCTGCCTTGTGCCACCCTGGGGGGCCCCCCGGGGCCCCCCCCACTGCCCCCTGCTAGTAATTTATTTGTAGGGACGCCCCACATTTGCACTACCCCCCCCTTATTTATACCTCCCCAGTTTTTTGCCCCCCCCCCCCCCCCCCCCTCGATTTGTCCCCCCCCAGGAAATGAGAATAAAATGTTTGTGCAACCGGTCTCTGCAGGGGGGGACACGTGGGGACCCCAAAATGGCCCAGTTGGGGGGTGTCACATCCACTGTGTCCCCCCCCAGGCCTGGGGGATGTGGGGACAGCAGCGCTGTGTCCCCAGGTGCCACCCGATCTGTCCCCATGTCCCCCATCATGTCCCCAGTCTTTCCCTGTGTCCCCCTGTGTCACCATTGTGTCCCCAGTCTGTTCCTGTGTCACCCAGTATATCCCCAGTCTGTCTCTGTGTCCCCATGTGCCACCCAGTGTGTGTCCCCCCCGTGCCCATCCCGCACCCCTTGTTTCCGCCCCCGATGTCCCCACCCTGTCCCCGTCCCCAGACACGTCAGGACCCCCCCGAGTGCGAAAAGAGTCTCTTTAGTATAAATAAGGGCTGGAGCCCAGTGGCCCCGTGGCGCGGGGACATAAAGTGACAAAGGCACAGGGCGCCCCGCCGGCAGTGCCACCACCCCCCGGGGACGGGGGGCAGCAGCGGGGGGGGCGTGGGGACAGCAGCGGGGCGCCCGCCCGCCCCGGGGAGGGTTTTTTTGGGGTGGGGGGGGGCTCAGTAGTACGGGGACGGAGCGGTGGCACCCGCGGGGGGGGGGACACACACGTACGGGTGACACGGTGACGTTATACGACGGTGCCGCTGGGGGAGCCGCCGTTCTGCGAGGACAGGCCCTGCAAGGGGGGGGACACACACACATGAACACACTGGGGACCCCCCCGCGCTGTGTCCCCCCCCCACAGCGGTGTGGCACCGTGTGGGGGCTTTGTCCCCCCGCCAAAACCCCTCTCTGACCCCCCAGGCCGCTGTCAGACCCCCCCCATGTCCCCCCAAAGCCCCTCTCTGACCCCCCAGGCTGCTGTCAGAACCCGCCATGTCCCCCCCAAACCCCCCCCGACCCCCCAGGCTGCTGTCAGCCCCCCCCCAGCCCTCCCTGACCTCCCAGGCCACTGTCAGACCCCCCCAGCCGCCCCAAAGCCCCTCTCTGACCCCCCCAGGCTGCTGTCAGACCCCCCCATCCCCTCTCTGACCCCCCAGGCTGCTGTCAGACCCCCCCCATGTTCCCCCAAAGCCCCTCTCTGACCCCCCAGGCCACTGTCAGACCCCCCCAGCTCCCCCAAAGCCCCTCTCTGACCCTCCAGGCTGCTGTCAGACCCCCCCAGCCCCTCTCTGACCTCCCAGGCTGTTGTCAGACCCCCCCAGCCCCCCCCGACCCCCCTGGCCGCTATCAGACCCCCCCAGCACCCCCCAGCACACTCACGGCCTTGCCGGGCCTCGCCCAGGTGCAGATGAGCCCCTCCTGGCAGGCGGTGACGATACAATCCTCCAGGAAGAGCAGCACCGTCAGGCGCTCGTGGGCGATTTTCTTGCAGACGAGGGGCTCCAGCAGCGGCACCTCGTGAATGCGGGGGCACAGTGCCGTGCCCAGCACCTTGGCCGTATCCAGCCGCCCCCGGCAGGCGCCGGCGCCAGGGGGTTTCTCCCCGCTTCGGCTGATGTTGCCCAAACTGTGATAACGTTTGTGTTCCTTTTCGGGTCCCTTCCGTTCCTGGAGCGTCAGCGTGGCGAAACGGCCGACGCTGAGGGCCGGGGGGACGTCGGGGGGGGGCCCGCGGGCCGAGCCCGTCCCCGCCGGCTGTGGGAGGCTGTTGGAGCGGGAGAGCGAGCGCGGCAGCCCCGGCGCGGGGACGGCGGCGTCCACCGAGCCGGTGAGGGTGCGGGTGCGGGGCAGCGAGGGCCGGGGGTAGAGGACGTCCTCGGTCAGGTCCCACAGGCAGAACTGCGTGTCCTGCCCTGCCGAGCCGAAGCGGTAGGTGACAGCGGGGGAGCGGCGGACCAGCGGGTCGGGGGGCTCGTCCTCCTCCTCCTCGCCCCCGCTCAGCTCGGCGGGCTGGGGGGTCTGCGCCGCCCCAGTGAAGGGGTCGAAGGCCACGGCGTTGACCCAAGACTTGTGCCCGTGACCTCGGGCCACCACTCGCCCCTCGGCGAAGGACCAGACGGTCACCAAGTCGTCCTCGCCCCCCGTCACCACATAGCGCCCGTCGGGGCTCCAGCAGACGCAGAGCAGCCCCCCGAAGTAACTCTTCATCATCCCCTGCAGCAGCATGGAGTCGAAGTGGAAGACGCGGAGGCAGCCGTCCTGGCTGACGCAGGCCAGCGAGCGCCCGTCCGGCGAGAAGGCGAACTCGTTGAGGGCCCCCTCGCCCACCGCCCACTTGAGGAGGGGGTTGCGGGGGGTCTTGCTCTTACAGGCGAAGACGCTGAAGCCTTCGCCCTGCGTCAGGAGGTTGTACTGGGGGGCTGCGGCCCCGCAGGGCTGCTCGGCGTCGTACAGGTAGAGGTGGCCGCTGGCGTGGGAGGCCAGGAAGAGCCGCTCCGTCTCCGGCAGCCATTTGACAAAGGTCACCTTCGTCTTGTCGATCAGGCGCTGTGGGGTGGGGAAGGGGGGTCAGGATCGGGCCCCCGGGCAGGGCCAGGGACACAGAATGGCAGCACGGGGCAGCCCCGGGGGCTTGCCAAGGGAAAAACACGAACCGGCGGGTTTGGGGACAGAAATGGGGACGTTTAGTGACAGGAGTGAGTGCGGCGGCACAACCCTGGGGTGTCACTGAGGGCAAAGGCCGAGCTGGCACATCTGGGGACAAAAACTGGCACATTTGGGGACAAAAATGAGGACGTTTAGTGACGAGTGAGTGCGGTGGCACAACCCTGGGGTGTCACTGAGGGCAAAGGCTGAGCTGGCACACCTAGGGACAAAAACTGGCACATTTGGGGACAAAAATGGGGATGTTTGATGACACGAGTGCAGCAGCACAACCCTGGGGTGTCACTGAGGACAAAGGCCGAGCTGGCACACCTAGGGACAAAAACTGGCACATTTGGGGACAAAAATGGGGATGTTTAGTGACATGAGTGAGTGCAACGGCACAACCCCGGGGTGTCACCGAGGGCAAAGCCCGAACTGGCACGTTTGGGGACACCAATGGGGATGTCTGCGGCCACAAGCGAGGGCTGAGGCACAGCCCTGGGGTGGCATCACTGGCTATTCGGGGACCCGAATCCGTGTCACGCGCCCTCTTGCCGAGGGCGAAGCTGGAAACAGGATTTGGGGACATAAAACGGCACATTCGAGGGCAAAGCTAAAAAAACGGACATTTGGGGACCCGACTGTCCCCTCCCAGCCTCACCTCCTCGTTAAAGAGTTTGCTGGTGTCTTTCTTGACAAGGTCGAGGTACTGGACCTGCCCGGCCGAGAAGCCGACCAGCAGCGCGATGGTGTCGGCAGCGGCCGTGAACTGGTTGAAGTCGTGGCAGGTCGGCTGCGTCCCCTTGTAAATGCGCTTGTCGATGGGTTTGTGCAGGTCCAGCGACTGCGGGGGGACACGGGTGTCACCGAGGGGGGGACACACACCCCCACGGTGCTCCCGGGAGGGTCTTCGGCACCGTCACGCTGGCCTGGGCCAAAAACCCCCTGGGCCCGGCCCCGGTGTCACCACTGTCCCCATTAGTGATGGCTCCTGGGAGTCTTTGTCACTGTTACCGGCCCCGGTTGTCTCCAGCCCCTCCAGTACCGGCCCTACGACCCCTTTAACGGCCCCGGTGTCACCGTCCCCCACGGGCACCTGCCAGCGCCGTGGTCCCCAGCACCGCCCGGCTCCCTCCCCCGCCCGAAGGGCCCCAGTTCCCCCGTTACCCGGCGGCTGCCGCGACCACCGGAACCGGCTCCGCCGTAGAAGTAGAGCTCTCGGCCCAGGTTGAAGCAGACCCGGCTGCGCTCGGCAGGGCCCCCCGGCTCCTCGGCGGGCGGCAGCGCCAGCCGCACCATGGACAACCGCACGGGCGGCAGCGCGGCCGGGCCCGGGGCGGCGGCGGCGGCGGCGGCGGCGGCGGGGCCCGGTCCGGCGGCGGGCGGGGAGGGCCCGGGGGCGGCGGCGGGCCCGGCGCGGGCCCGGGGCTCGGGGCCCAGCAGCCGGTAGGAGCCCTCCCGGGTGCGGAACTGGCTCTTGAGCTCCAGCGGCTGCGCCGGGAGCGCCGCGGGGCCCTCGCCCGCCCCCGGGGCCGCCGCCGCCATCTTGCCGCCGGAAGGGCGTCCCCGCCCGCCGGAAGTGCCCCGCCCGCCGCCGCCGCTGCCATGGCAACGCGCTGAGTCATGACTGGCCACACCCCCTCGGGGGTCAAAGCCCCGCCCAGGACCCACATAACCACGCCCCCTCGCCATTTATGAGCCTTTAAGTCCCGCCCCAGCCCGCACAAACCACGCCCCCGGCCGTTTACTGCCGTTTAAGCCCCGCCCTTGCCCGCACAGCCCACACCCCCAGGCCATTTATGACCATTTAAGCCCCACCCCTGCCCGCACAAACCACGCCCCCCACACCATTTATGGCCGTTTAAGCCCCACCCCTGCCCACACAGACCACGCCCACACACAATTTATGGCCGTTTAAGCCCCACCCCTGCATGCACAGGCCATACCCCCGACAGGGCACCCTGAGCACTCCAGTGTAAGGGTGGGGAGGGGATCAGGGGGTGCCCCCACGCCACGGGGGGGTCCATGGTGCCCCCCCCAAGCAGACACATCCGCAGAGCTGCTCCCACACCTTTATTGAGCACAGCACCCCAGGGGGCCAGGGAGGGGGGCACCCCCCACCTGTCCCCCCTCACCCTGACTCAACCCTCCGCTGGCCCTGGGGTGGCATCGGGGGCCCCCCCGGGGGGCACCTCAGGGCTCTGGGTACCAGGGGGCGGTGGCTCTGAGGAGGGGGGGCTGCTGGGGGGTGCCTCAGCCGGGGGGGGCTCCGTGGTGGTGGTGGTGTCCTAGACAGAGAAAAGGGGGGGGTGAGAGATGGGTGCCCCCTCCCCCCCCGCCAAGAGGGGACACAGAGGGTGCTGGGGGAGTGGGTGGGTACCTTGGGGGGGGCTGCAGGGGGATCAAGGGTGGTGTCAGGGGGGGACCCATCCCCCCCTGAGCTCTCCTCATCCTCAGGGACGCTGATGAAGATTGGGGGGGGGTCAAGGTCAGCCCCCCCCAAGTCGGAGGGTGCTTCAGAAGGGGGGGCCCCACCGCTGGGAGCCCCCCCTGGGGCTGGGGTCACCGCCTTCCCTTTGGCCTCCTCCTCACTGGGCTGCTGGGGGGGCTTCTCCTGGGGGGTGGGGGGGCAGATGGGGGGGGTGAGTGGGGTTCCCACCTTGCCCCATGCCCCGGGGGGGGGCGAGGGGTCCCCCAACACCCCTTCACGCACCCCCACCTCTCCGGGCGGCCCCTCCCTGGCATCAGGCTCGTGGCGGGCGGAAGCCTCCAGGATGGCCATGGTGGAGAGGGGGATGTGGGCTTGCTGGGGGGGGGACGACACAGGGGGTCAGGGGGGGCGCAACATCCCCCCCTTCACCCCAGTGCATGCTGGGGGGTGCTGTGTCCTCCCCCCGCGGGGTGGGGGTCACCTGGTGGGGGGTGAGGGCCCGGACGTGGCTGAGCAGCGGTTCCCGCAGCTCCGGGCACTTGTCGAAGATGGCGGCCAGCTGGGGGGGGGGCAGCTGCAGCACCACCTGGAAGGACTGAGGCTTCGTGCGCTGGCAGCACTTGATGAAGCCCTCCCAGACCTTGGGGTACTTCCAGACCTGGGGGGGCAGAGGGGGGTGAGGGGGGGCCTGGGGGAAACACTCCCCCCCAACCCCCACCGGCAGCCAGGGGGGGCTCAGGGACCCATGGGGACAGATGACACCCACCTGGGGACACCCAGGGACAGGGGGACAGAATGGACAGACACCCACTCCAGGACACTGGGACAGGACAGACAGAGGGACAGACACCCACACTGTGACACCCAGGGACAAGAGGACAGGACACCCAGGGGGACAGACACCCACTCCAGGACAGCTTGGGATATCAGGACAGGACAGACAGACACCCAGGGGGACAGACATCCGCTCCAGGACAGCTTGGGACACTGGGACACCGTGACAGAACAGAGAGACAGAGGGACAGAGAGCTGGGCTGTGACACCCAGGAACAAGAGAACAGGACAGACACCCACAGAGACAGACACCCACTCCAGGACACCTTGGGACAGCAGGACAGGACAGACAGACACCCAGAGGGACAGACACCCGCACTGTGACACACAGGGACAGCAGGACAGGACAGACAGAGACCCAGAGGGACAGACACCCGCACTGTGACACACAGGGACAGCAGGACAGGACAGACAGACACCCAGGGCCCCACAGAGTGAACACCTGGCCACCCTGAGGGACCTGTCCCAGGGACCACCAGCCCTCAGGCAGACAGCCAGACGGACAAACAGCCGGACAGATGGACAGACAGACAGACAGCTGGATGGACAGACAGACAGACCTGCTTCATGATGAGCCGGGAGAGGATGTTCATGACGAAGCCGCCGAGGCGGGGGTACATGGTGAGCGCCTGGATGACGGTGCGCATGAGCAGCATGGGCAGGGGGCTCTGCTCCATCAGCTGCTGCATCACCACCGCCAGCACCTCCGACGTGTAGACGTTGCGCTCGGCGAAGCACAGGTTGGTGGCTGCCGGGGACAATGACGTGTCACCTCCCCTGCGGGGGGGCCTGCAGGGGTGGCGGCGTCCCCCCAGCACCCACCTTTGATGATGGATTTCATGTCGCACTTGGAGGAGTCGATGTTGTGCAGCGCGATCAGCAGCTCCCCCGGGTTCAGCGGGGACACGGCCGAGGCACCGTCACCTGCCGGGGGACAGCGCGGGGTGGCCCTGTCACTGCGGGGGGGCGGGGTGGCCGCAGGGTTCAGCTGCCAGGGCCCTGGGTGGCCCCGGAGGGGAGGAGGGGCCCTGGGAGCAGCCAGTGCCAGGGAGGTGCCACGTCCTGGGTCCCACCACGAGGAGCTCCCGTGTCCCCAGGGGTGGCCCCTTGTGCCCCACCCCAGAAGGTCCCATGTCCCCAGGGGTGGCCCCCGGTGTCCCACCCCAGGACGTCCCATGTCCCACCTCAGGGAGGTCCCACGTCCGCAGGGGTGGCCCCACGGTGTGTGTCCCCCGCCCTGGGAGGTCCCACATCCCCACAGGGAGCACTGGGACGGTCCCCAGGGACGTGCCAGGCTCCGTGTCTCACCCCAGGGCCATCCCCATGTCCCCGGGCTGTCCCTGTCCCCTACCGTGCTGCGTCCCCAAGAGGCGGTTGAAGACCTCCTTCACCACGATGGGGTTGAGCTTGATGAGTTTGGGCAGCGCCTGGATTACCTCTTTCTGCACCCAAGACGGCAGCGCTTAGCCGGGGGGAGGACACCACGAGGGAAGGGGACACGCGGGGAGGGGACACACCGACCTTCTCCAGCCCGTTGAGGACGGGGATGAGGAACCTCACGTCCGGCAGCCGCTTGTGGTAGAGGTCACGGACCCTCTTCACCAGCTCGGGCGAGGGGGGCACTGCCGGGGGGGGTGGTACGTCACCGCGGGGCAGGCGCAGCCCCGCCGCGTCCCCCTCGTCCCCTACCTTTGTCGGTCAGGCTGTGCAGGCAGCGCGTCACCAGCGTCTCGGCGCCCTTGGGGCAGTTCTCCACCAGCAGCAGCAGCTCGGGCGAGTTCATCCCCATCCCGCGGATCTACGGCAGAGCCGCCCTGGCGTCACCGGGCCACCGCGCCCCCTCAGCGTGTCCCCCCTGTCCCCCACGGGTCTCACCGGCTGCTCGATGACGCGCAGGACGGTGCGTTTGATGTCGGCAATGGCTTCGGTGTAGACAGAGGCCAACTCGTGGATAAGTTTGTGGTTGTGGGGCAGCAGCGCCAGGTAGAGGTAGAGGCACTGCTTGATGGTCTCCTCCGTCCACGGCGCGGCCACCTCTGCGTCACACAGGGCGTCACTGCAGCCCCGGGGACCCCCCGCCGCGGGCGTCACCCCCTCCCCGGAACTCACCTGTGTCCTTGTCGGCCCCGAAGAGGACAGAGGGGGGGTTGGGGTGCACCAGGAGCTGGAGGTAGTTGAGGGCAAACTTCTCCACGTACTCGCGCAGCTGATCCTTCTCGTACATGCGCTTGATGAAGAGCAGGGCCTGCTGGCGCACCTGGGGGGCGGCCACGTGTCACCCACGGGCGCGGGGACACGGCGGGGCGGGGCGGGGGTGACAGTACCTTGTCCTTCTCGTGGGAGCTGAGGTCCAGCAGCACGTGGAGGTACTGGAACTGCCGCGACGGCCGCTTGAAGATGAGGTCACGGAGCGTGGACATGCCCAGGTAAGTCCGGCTCTAAAAAAGAGGGGGGACACTCAAGGGTGAGGGACGCCGGGGCTCGTCCCCATGTCCCCCAGCCCGCGGGTCCCCACCTCGTCCTCGCAGTACTTGCGGATGACCTCCAGCGCGCTCTCGGTGATCAGCGGCGCTTCCAGCACCACTTTGGTGAAAATCCTGCCGGGAAACGGATATCGCTGGGGTGGGGACATCGTCGGGGTGGGGACACACGTGGACCATCTGGAGGGATGTTCACGGCCCAAGAGGTGCCGATCCCACTGTGCCAGCTCTCCAGAGCCTGGCGAAGTGGCTGGTGGCCCCGTCCCGTCCCCGCAGCACCGTTCTGTCCCCGTGGCACCGTCCCGTCCCCGCGGCCCCGTCCCCACGTCCCCATCCCTACCCGTCCTTCTGGTCGGGCTTCTCCTGGAGCCCGGCGAGGAGCCCGATGAGACACTCGTCGTAGCGCTCCAGGCTGCCGGCGGGGAAGCGGCTCAGGTAGGCGTTGTACTCCTGGAAGAGCCACGCGAAGGCCAAGTCCAGGCGCCCGCGGATGTCGTCGAGGACGAAGGCCAGCACCTCGCTCTTCAGCGGCACCTCGAACTGCGTCACCAGCGAGGCCAGGATCTTCACACGGGCCTGGCGGAGGGAGGCAAAAAGCGCTGGGTGAGATTTTGGGGGGAAGGGGGGGGGGTTTGCCCCAATGCCGGGGGGTGCCAGGCGCACCTGGGCGGCCCCGCTGCAGGCGACGGCGCGCTCAGCGCGCAGGATGCGCTTGACGGCGCTCAGCTTCAGCTTCTCCATCTGCGTGTCGCTCAGCGGCTTCAGCACGTCGCTCAGGCGGAAAACCTTCTTGCGGCCACCAGCGCCTGCCAGCCTGCAGGGAGAAAAGAGCCCCTCAGCACCCATGGGTGCTCCCTGGGGGGGGCAGCGGGGCGGCAGCTCACCGGGGCTGTGTGGCTGGGATGATGGGCTCGGGGCGGCGTTTGGCCTGGGGGGCTTCCTCTTCCAGCAGGTTGGTAGCCGAGCCTTGGGCGCCCAGCACCGAGATGGCCTGGCCCTGGCCCAGCGCCGAGAGCCGCCGCTTGATCACCACGCTCTCGGGTTTGGCCGCCTTCTCCTCCTTGGGCTCCTCCTTCAGGTGCTTCGTCTGCTCCACGCCTGCAGCGGCGCCGGGGGGAGCAAATTGGGGGAATTACATTAAAACCGAGCATTTTGAGGGAGGCAAGAGCCCTGAAAAGGCGCTGCTGGGCAGGAAAAAGGGGGACAGGGGGTGACGGCTCACCCGGGCCGAGCCCCGCCGCCGTCATCTGGGTGGCCATGAGGCGGGAGAGGTGCTTGATCTGCGCCTCGGTGCCGGCCGACTCCACCGGGGTGTAGGTGGCCTGGAAGGAGGCGGGCATGGCCTCGGGCAGGTACACCATGCTGATCAGCACCTGCACGGGACAGGGGGGACCAGCACCGCGTTACAGCCCCCCCGACCTCTTCAAACGCCGCGTCCCCCCCTGCCGCGCCCCCTGACCAGGTTGGCGACGTTCTCCGGGGTGAGCAGCGGCTGCAGGAACTCGGCCGTGATGTCGGTGTCCGACGGGACGCTGGCCTGGCCACCCGCTTTGGCCACCGGCACCGTCGTCGGTTCCAGGTCCTTGTCCTCGTCGTCCTCGCCCAGGGGGGGCTCTGTCAGGATGGGGGTCAGGGTCACCCGCCCCCCCCAAGGTCCCCGGGGGTTTGGTCGGCCACTGCCAGGCAGCGGTGGCCTCGGAGAAGGTGTGGGAGGACTTGGGGGGGGTCTTTTGGGCCACTGGTGGTCCCTGGGAGAGCACTGGGAGGACTTGGGGGGGGTTTAATGCCACCACCCACCCCAGCATGACCAGGATGGGACTGGGAATGACCTCAGGAGGCACTGGGAGGAGTCTGAGGCACACTGGGAGGACCTGGGGGGTGTTTAATGCCACCACCTGTCCCCAGGAGGGCACGGGGAGGACCCTGGGGACGTTTAATGCCACCACACACTCCCAGCGTGACCAGGAAGGGACTGGGAGGACTCTGGGGGACACTGGGAGGAGCTGGAGAGTGTTTAATGCCACCACCTGTCCCCAGGAGCACATGGGGAGGACCCTGAGGGGCACCAGGAGGACCTGAGGGGGATTTAATGCCACCGCTTGTCCCCAGCAAGGCCTGGGGGGACCCTGGGTGGTGCTGGGAGCACCCTGGGGGGTTGTAATGCCACCACCTGTCCCCAGCGTCCCCAGGAGGGCACTGGGAGGACCCGAGGGGGCATTTTATGCCCCAGAGGAAGCTGGGAGGGGCCCCGAGGGTGCGTAGCGCCACCGGGGAGGGGCCGACAGCGACAGCCCCAGGTCTCACCAATCTTCATCTTCTTGAGGGCAGCGTCGGGCTCGTCGCGGGGCCGTTTGCGGGCGTCACGGGGGCTGGGCATGCTGCGGGCGATCTCGGCCTGCTGGGTGCCCAGGTCAACGAGGAGGGTGGTGATCTGGGGCTGGAAGTCCCCCGAGGACGGGTGCCGCAGGACGCTCAGCAGGTGCAGCTTCAGGTTCTTGCGGACGCTGCTCACCTGCGACTTGGCCAGGGTGGGGGGCAGGTTGGCTGCGAAGTGGGGAGGGGGGGAACCCGTGTTAGGGGCGCCCCAGGGATGTGGGGCAGCGAGAGGGTGGGGACGAGCGTCGGGCCTGAGGGCACCCAGGTTCCCCGCCCCACGGGAGGCGGCTGCGGGGACCCTGGGGACACAGGCACCCCCCCTGCGGGGCCAGGGGAGGCGCCGTTTTACCGTGGAGGGTCTCGTAGGCTTGGATGACCTCGGCCATGAACATGGGCCGCTGGCGGGCGATGGTGGCCAGCGAGCCCAGCGCGGCCGTCAGGTTGATGCTGGAGATGGCCGGGTGCACCATGAACTTGAGCAGCTGCTCCAGGGCGGCCTTGCCCTCCTCCCACAGCACGTCTGTGGGGACGCGGGGATGCTCAGCGGGGCGTCCCCAGCTCGGAGGGGACCCCACCGCCCCCCGCACCCGCCGGCCTCACTGTATTTGATGTAGGGGTGGTCCTTGGGGATGCGCTCGAGGCTGATGTCGTTCTCGTGGCGTTTGGGGACGTCGGAGTCGGCCATGCGGGGGGACAGGGTGATGATGAGCCCCTCCACGAACTTGATGGCATGGGTGCGGATGCCGTCGTTGTCCGAATCGAGGAGGAGGATGATGTCGCTGGCCATGGCCGCCATCATCTCCCAGCAAGCCTCCTGCAGCTCGCTGATCACCTTCGACTTCACCATCCACTGCGGGCAGGGGGGGTCAGACCTCGCTGGGCCCTCCCACCACCCATGGGTGCCCCCTGGCAGCACCCCAGGGGGGTCTCACCTGCAGGGCCACCTTGTACAGCTGCGTCATGGTGAGGATGGCCTTCTTCACCACGTTGACGTTCTCGTCCTTCAGCAGCATGTTGAGGTTGGCGATGAGCTTCAGCAGCAGCTCGATGTCCCGTTTGCTGGGGTGGGGGGGGGGGGGGGGGGGGGCACAAATGGGTGGGGGGCGGCCACACACAAGATGGCCACCGGGGCAAGAGGGTGCTCAGCACCCACATCTGGCCCCCAAAGCCTGGACGGGGCAATAACTGTCCCCCGGGATGCAGGATGGTGCTGAGCACCCCCCCCGCCCCCAGCCCCTTACCAGGCCTCCTCAATGAAGCCCACCACGAACTTCCGCACCTCGATGGACTTGTCGGCCTGGAAGGCGATGATCTCCTGGGGGGGCGACGACACGGGGGGGCTCAGCACCAGGCTTGATCCATCCCAGCCCCCCCCGATCCATCCCAAACCCCCCCAGATCCATCCCAGCCCCCCCAGATCCATCCTAAACCCCCCAGATCCATCCCAGCTGCCCCAGATCCATCCCAAACTCCCCCAGATCCATCCCAGCCCCCCCAGATCCATCCCAGCCGCCCCAGATCCATCCCAAACCCCCCCAGATCCATCCCAAACCCCCCCAGATCCATCCCCCTCCCCACTCACATCCAAGAAGTTGTCCAGCAGCGTCGGGTCCTTGTTGATGATCAGTTCCTGCACCTGGGGACAAACGGACACAGTGGGGACACAGGGGGGGACACGGGGGGGGGGGGCACGTCCCCCTGCCAGCCCTGGCTGCCCCCCCAGTCCTGCCTGTGTCCCCACCCCACCCCTCACCTGCTTGAGGATGTTGATCTTGGCATCGTTGCTGATCAAGGCCGCCTGGTTGAGGAGATCCACCACCTGCGGAACACGCTCAGTCCCGGGGCACATGGAGGGGGGTCCCCAGGTTGTGTGTCCCCCCCCAGGGCCACCACTGGATCCCCTTGAGGTGGCCACCGTGGCCCCTTGGAGGCCACCACAACCAGATTGCCAGGGAGGTGGATCCTGCCCCTGCCCCCCCACCTGGGGATTTGCCTCCACTTCCCCAGCTCCAGGTGACTCCCCCCCTCCAATCTTGGGGATCCTGCCCCCCCCCCCCCCCCCCAACCCCAGACCCCCCAGGGGATCCCCCGGCCCGGGCCGCAGCCCCACCCGCTCCGAGGTGCTCATGCCGTCGCTGCCGCACTCCTCCTCGCTGAAGAACTGGGAGGCCACGCTCATGCGGGGGCTGGGGCCCTCGGCCCCCCCCGGCCCCGCCATCACCCTGTCCTGGTGGGGGCACAACCACATCACAGCCTATACGGCACCTTCTATAGGGCCCCTGGGGCATCCCCAATGCCCCCGACGGCCCCCCAAGGCTCTATACGGCCCAGAGACACCCCACAGAGCCCCTGTGATGCCCTATATGGCCCCAGGATGCCCCATACGGCCCCAGAACACCCCATACAGCCCCTGGGATGCTCTATAGGGCCCAGACATGACCCATACAGCCCCTGGGTTGCCTCAGACACCTCTAGGTTGGCCCATACAGCCCCACATTGCTCTATAGGGCTCCTGGGCTATAATATAGAGCACGGAAATGCCCCATATGGCCCCTGGGATCCCCTATACGGTCCCTGACATACTCCAGCTGCCCCTGAAGTGCCCTATAGAGCCCCAGAGTGCCCTACACTCCCCTGGGACGTCTCACACATCCCCCAGCAATTTACTGCTGACCGAGGCCCCTACGCAGCGCCTGCCCTGGGCCCTGCCATCACACTCCCCTATAGAATCCCAGTCCCGTGCAGTCCCAGTCCCTACAGAGCTCCCTCCACCCCCGCGCAGGACCCTATAGAGCCCCCTCCCATCCCTACAAGTCCCTACAGAGACCCTTCCCAGCCCCACAGGCCCTATAGAGCCCCCTCCCAGCCCCACAGGCCCTACAGAGGACCCTCACCGCCGCCCGCGCGCTCAGCGGCCTCCGGGCGCCCCAGCGCATGCGGGGCCCCGCCCCATGACGTCATCGCGCGGGGCCCACGGGGAACTGTAGGCCTAGGGGGCAGGGCTCGACGAGGCCCCGCCCCCCGCAGGTTCCACCTCTCCGCGCATGCGCAGAAGGGGGCGGGGCAGCGCCAGGACGCGTGACCGGGGGCGCGGGGGGAGGTGTGTGCCCCAGGGCACGTGGGGAGCGAGGACACCCCCCCCAGTTACCCCCAATTCCCCCTTGCCCCCAACACCCCCCCAGCCCCCCCTTGCCCCCCAAGACTCCCCCTTCCCCCCAGACCCCCACCTTTGCAACCAAGACCCCCCCAGCCCCCCACTCCCCTGTGCCCCCCAAGTCCCCCCAGCCCCCCATTACCCCCCCTCATTTCCCCAAGACCCCCCCACCCCAAGATGCCCCCCCAGACCTCCCCTGACCCCAAGAACCAGCCAAACCGCAGCTTAACGAAACCCCCCCGAAAGTGTCGCTTTATTGACCAAAAACCCCCCTCCCGCCCCCCCCAAATCCCCCAGAGCTTTGGAGGGGGGACACAGGCACTTCTCACTCCCCTCCCTGGGTAAAAGACGGGGGGTGCGTTTTGGTAGGACCTACCAAAATAACAGCGATTGGGGGGGGGGCCTCAGGGGTCCCGCTCCTGCTTGACGCGGACGTCACCGGCCAAGATGGCGGCGACCTCGCCCTGCAGGACGGCCCAGGGGAGCCCGGAGCCGCCCGGGGGACAGCGCCCGCCGCTGGGACAACGCGCCTCGTCGCCGTCCCCCTGCGCCCCGACGGCGCCTCGGGCACAGGGGAGGCAGAAGTGACGCGCCAGCACCGTGGGGCCCCGCACGGAACGGGCGTTGTCCGGGCGGCGGCGGCGCAAAGCCCCGGGGGGGGGCGGGCGGAGGTCGCCCGCGGCGGGGGACGCTTTGTGGCGCGGCGGGGGGCGGAAGAAGCGGGCGGCCTCGGCGAGGAGCTCGCCCAGCAGCCGCCAGTCGTGTCCCAGGGGCTCGTGCGGGCGGGAAACGGCGTCGCCGGGAGCGCGCAGGGCGGCGCCGCGGGGACGTTCGGTGAAAAGCTTCAGTTGGAGCTCGACGCCCGGGCGAGGCGCGGGGGCGCTCGGCTCTGCCGTGGCGCGGCGGGTGCTTGGCGCGGCCTCGTGGCGTCGTGGCAGCGTCTCGTCGTGGCGGTGCCGTGTCTCGTCATGGCAGTGTCGTGTCTCGTCGTGGCAGTGCTGCATCTTGTCGTGGTGTCGTGGCACTGTCTCGTCATGGCAGTGCCACGTCTTGTCGTGGCGGCGTCCTGTCTCATCACGGCAGGCGGTCAGCGCTTCGTCATGGTGGTGCCACGTCTTGTCGTGGCATCGTGGCACCGTCTCGCCGTTGTGGTGTCGTGTCTCGTCATGGCAGTGCCATGTCTCCCCGTGGCATCGTGGCACCGTCTCCCCGTGGCGGTGCCACATCTCGCCGTGGCGGTGCCGGAGGCGGCGGGCGGCCGCCAGCAGCGGCTCGATGCGGTCGGTGCCCTCGAAGTTGACGCAGCCGCGACAAACGGCCTCGCTGAAGTCCCAGAGCACGGCCCAGGGTGCCCGGGGCAGGTCGCAGAGGGAGCAGCGCGGCCGCCGCCACATGGCGGGGGTGTCCCCGCCCCCCTCAGCGCCGTGTCCCCGTGGGCCCCCGGAGGGTCCCCGCAACGCGACCCCCCCCCGGGCACGCACCGATAGAAGGGAGCGCGGCGGGACGGGACGGGGGGGGCTGCGCCTGCGCGGGGAGGGGCTGCGCCTGCGCGGGGAGGGGGAGGAGCGCGGCGGGTCCTGGCCCCGCCCCGGCCCCGCCCACAGCGGGACCGGCGCTATCCGTGGTGCTGAAGCACGGACCCATGGATGGACCCACGGACCCATGGACAGACGCACAGACAGCCCCACAGCCCCACGGACGGACCCACGGACACAGCCCTACCCGAGAAGGGCTGCTGGGAGCCCCCGGGCAGTGTGGGGGTGCACTGCCGGGGTTCCCTTTGCCCTCACCCCATATCTGGGGGGGCCGGTCCCTCCCCACAACATTCTAGGGCGATCGGGGGGGTCGGGGCTGCCCCCTCGCGCCCCGTTTTGGGGCGATATTTTGCGATTTGAGGGGGGATACCCCCAATATTGGGGTGCTTTGGGGGCGGGGCTGGGGGGTCCCGGGGTCCTGCTCCCCCACCCTGGCCCTGGTTGCCCCCCGCCTTGCTGGGCCCCCCCTCCCCGTCGTGTCCCCGCCCCCAGCCCCAGGGGTCCGTCCCCCCGCCGCGCTCCCCCAGTCCCATGAACGGAGCAATGGGAGGGGGCCGTGCCACGCCGCTATCAATCAATGTCGGGGGCGGGGCCTCCGCGGGGCTGGCGCCGGCTCCTTCCCAGCAGGGGGCGCCACAGGGACGGGCGGCTCCTCCCCTTCCCGGGGGAATGACTGACAGCCGCAGCATCCAATAGCTCTCCGGAGGCGGGAGACGGGCCTCCGCCTGACAACCAATAGGAGCGGGAGGCTTGGAGGGCAGCAAGGGCGGGGCGCGACGCTGCTTAACGGCCGCCTGGAGGAAGGTGACAGGCGGTGGCTGGTGCCAATGAGGCGGCGGAGCGAGGCGCGACCGGCCAATGGGGCGGGGGAGCGCGGCGGAAGGGGCGGGGCTGAGACAGAGGAGACGGAGGAGCGCGGCCGCCGGTGAGTGACCGGGACCGAGGGAGGCTCCGGTGACTGTCCGGGGGGGCTCCGGTGACCGTCCGGGGGTGCTCTCCGGTGACCGTCTGGGGTGGGCTCCGGTGACCGTCCGGGGGGGCTCTCCGGCCCCCAACACCCCCAGGCCGGGCTTCCCCCGCGCTCTGACCCCCCCAAACAGCCCCCCCTGGCCAGGACCCCTCAAAACAGCCCCCCCAGCGCTCTGCCCCCCCAAACAGCCCCCCCAAGCCCTCACTTCCCCCCCCCGTGTCCCTCTGTGCCCCCCCACCCCCCAGCCCTGCTCTCCACACACCCTCTCTTTGCCCCCCTCACTGCTCCACCCTTGAACCCCCCAAATCTGCCCCCCCCCCCGCAATTCCACCCCCCCCATTCCCCCCCCCCCCCCAAATCTCCCCCTTCTTCCGAGCCGCTCGGACTTGGCTCCCCTTTCCCTGGCGTCACCCCCCCGCCATCTCCTGGGGGTGCCCCCCTGAACTCTGGGGGTACCCCCCCTTCCTGCAGCCCCCCCCCGCCATGGAGGAGCCGCGGTACCTACAGGCCGACTGTTCCTTCCGGCTCGGGGCTCACACCGTGCGGCTGACGCTCGCCCGCTCGGCGCTGGGGGTGGAGGTGGAGGCCGCCCGCACCGCCGAGCGCTGGAGGGGCGACTTCGACGCCGCCTGTAAGTCCGTGGAGGGGGGGCGCAGGCGATCTCCCCACCCCACCCCGATATGAATATTTTTTTCATTCTCCCCTTTTTTTCGCAGTCATCGAGGACCTGACGCACAAAACCGGCAATTTCAAGCAGTTTGGGATTTTCTGCAGCATGCTGGAGTCGGCGCTGCGGCGGGTGCGTCTTTCAGAACGGGGGGGGTTGTCCCACTGAGCAGCCCCCCCTTTTTTTTTATTTTTTGAATTAAATTTTGATTTTCCCCGCGCAGAGCAGCGCCTCCGTCAGCCTGGATCTCCTCACCTACGCCGACCTGCAGACCCTGCGCACCCGCAAGACGGGGGCGAGCGCCCGGCCCCCCCCCTCCACCCCTTCCCCACTGGGCGCCAAGCGCTACCTCCTGCTCGTCTACTCTGTGGAGTTCGACAGGTGACGCCGCGGCAGGGGGACACACAATCTGGGGGGAGGACACACACAATTTGGGGGGGGCCACGCGTTGGCGCGGGGGTGTTGATGGGTTTTTCCAGGATTCACTACCCGCTGCCACTGCCCTACGCGGGGGGGCCGGATCCTGCCGCGCTGCTGCGGGAGCTGAGGGAGGAGCTGGCCCAGCTCCGCGCCCGCCGCGACGCCGAGATCCAGCACCTACAGGACAAGTGAGCGTCCCCTGGGGACCCCCCAAACCGGAGGGACCCCCCCAAAACCCCCACTTTTTGTTATTTTTTGTTATTTTCTCCCCAGGCTGCAGCGGGTGCAGGAGGGGAAGCGGGCGGCAGAGGCGGCGCTGCGGCGAGCAGAGGACGAGCTGCTGCGGGAGAAAACCCAGCGCCAGCGCGACCACCAGCAGCTGAGTACTGAGGTGCGGGGAGGGGGCTACTGGTGGCGCTGGGGGGGCTACTGGTGGTGCTGGGGGGGGCCACTGATGGCACAACTCCTCCCTCCCTCCATGTTGCAGCTGGCGGAGATGAAGGCAGCGGAGCAGCGGCTGCAGCGGCGGGTGAAGAGCCTGACGGCTGAGCTGGCCGCCTGCAGGAGGGGGTGAGGCTGCGCTGGGGGGTGCTGGGGGGCGCGGGGGGGCTCCCCCTAAGTGTGGGGTGTCCCCCTGAGCCGTTCCTCCTCCCAGCCCCCCCCAGGAGCGACGCTCCGGCTCTGCTCCGCGCTCGGCGTCCCGGGAGAGCCGTGGTGGCAGCCAGGGCCGCCCCCCGCCGCGGTCCCCGTCGCCTGCAGGTGAGGGACACTTTTGGGGGGGCGCAGGGAGAAGGGACACACACACACACACACACAGTTTACCCCCTCCCCAGGCCCCCGCCCACCACGCTTCGACCCCACCGCCTTCGTCAGGGCTCGGCAGCGCCGGCAGGAGCTCAAAAAGTCAGTGGTGACACCGGTGGTGGCACCGTCCCTGTCCCCTGCTCCCCCCCTCGCTTGGGAGGCTCCCCCCCTCGCTTGGGGGGCTCCCTCCTCGCTTGGGGGCCCCCCCATCCTCTCATCACCATCTCCCCTGGGTGCAGCCAGCGGCGCGGAGCAGCTTTCGGCAGCACCAGCCCGGCGAGGAGTCGCGGGCGCAGCTCCTCGGGTGAGTGGGGGGCATGTGGGGTGGGGGCGGGGGGCACCCACTGGGTGCTGGGGTCCCCCCACTCCCCCATTTTGTCCCCCATTTTGTCCCCCATTTTCTCCCCAATTCCCCCATTTTCTCCCCCCAGCTGAAAGTTTCCGCAGTTGGCGCTCGGCCGTGAGCTCCAGCAGCGACGCCGACGAGCGCCCCAAGACCCTGCCCCCCAGGTAACCCCCTGAGCCCCCCCCGAGCCTCCTACCCCCCCCCGAGCACCCCTTAACCCCCCCCCCACCTCTGGCAGGGGCAGGAGGGCAACTCGCACCCGGACACCCCTGAGCGCCTCGTCCTGCAACGGCCCCGGCGCGGTGAGTGCCCCCCCCCGACACATGGGACCCCCCCAGCCCCCCCCTTTTCCTCGGGGTCCTCCCCCGCGCCGCTCAAGCGGGGTGACCGCGGTGGGGGGGGTCACACACGCTGCTGGGACCCCCACCTTGTCTCTCCACCCCCCCAGGCCCCTCGCCCGGCCGCTGGCCGCAAGCCACCCGTGCGCAGCGTTGCCACCGGTAAAGGTGAGCCCCCCCCCCCGCCATTTTTGGGGTGCCCCTCACCCCAATTTAAGCCTTTTTTAACCCATTTTCCTCTGCCCCCCCCCTTCAGAGAACTGCTACGAGGAGCCCTCGGCCGAGCTGGCCGAGATCGACGCCCGGCTGCAGGCGCTGCAGGAGTACATGGACAGGCTGGACACCCGCACGTGACCCCCCAACCCCCCCCCCCGGCGACCCCACCCCCCCCCCGGGGACCCCAACCCTCCCCCCCAGGACCCTCACCCC
Organism: Strix uralensis; assembly: GCF_047716275.1. Classification (NCBI taxonomy): domain Eukaryota; kingdom Metazoa; phylum Chordata; class Aves; order Strigiformes; family Strigidae; genus Strix; species Strix uralensis. Next base: position 285,288 of record NW_027436770.1, read on the forward strand.
TCCCTGTGTCCCCAGGGGGTGACAGCGCTGGCATGGGGCCAGTGTGTCCCCCCCCCAATAAACCCTTGTGTGGCCCCCACAGTGCGTCCTGCTTCTTGGGGGGGTGGGGGCCCGTGTGTCCCCCTTGTCACTGTCCGTCTGTGTCCTGTCCACCGCCCCCCGCCCCCGCATGCCCTGGGGACACCAGCGGGTGACAAGGGACAGTGCCAGGCCCTGGGGGACATGGAGGATGTGGCCCAGGCTTCTAGTTCTGTCCCCTGGGCCACCTGGTTCGAAGGTCACCATCACCCCTGTGTCACCTCTACCCTGTCTGCCCCCCCCCCCATGTCGGGGTGTCCCTGTGCCCCCTGCGGTGACACTGCTGTCCCCACGGCGCTGGCCAAGCTCCTGGCTGTGGCTGTGCCACCCTCATGGCTTTTATTCGGCTCCGTGTCACACACCGGTGGCATCTGGGGACAACGGTGGCCGGAGCCGGCCCGGGGCTGCGGTTCGGTGACACTGGTGACGATGTCACCTGAGCACGCAGGTCCCCGGGGGGACGTTTGGTGCCACCGTGGCCACACTGGCAGCTTTGGGGATGGCCACGGCTCGGTGACAACGGCACCCACGGTGGTGACCACCCCCTGTGGGGGACGGGGAGCCCGCGGTGCCACAAGGACACTGGTGACACCGTGAGGCCACCGGTGATGAGGACAGTGGCCACGCTGCCAGATCCTGGTGGCCACAGTGCTGGATCCTGGTGCCAAGGACAGTGGCCACTGTGCCGGATCCTGGTGCCGAGGACAGTGGCCACAGTGCTGGATCCTGGGGCCGAGGACAGTGGCCACAGTGCCTGATCCCGGTGCCAAGGACAGTGGCCACGGTGCCCAATCCTGGTGCCGAGGATGGTGGCCACAGTGCACAATCCCAGTGGTATCGCCAGTGCCAAGGACAGTAGCGGCGGTGCCAGATCCCAGTGCCAAGGGTGGTGGCCACGGGTGCCTGATGCCAGTGCCAAGAACAGTGGCTACGGTGCCTGATCCCGGTGCCAAGGACAGTGGCCACAGCGCCCAATCCTGGTGATGAGGATGGTGGCCACAGTGCACAATCCCAGTGGCATCCCCAGTGCCAAGGACAGTGGCCACAGTGCCGGATCCTGGTGCCAAGGACAGTAGCCGCGGTGCCAGATCCCAGTGCCAAGGGTGGTGGCCGCGGTGCCCGATCCCGGTGCCGAGGACAGTGGCCACGGTGCCCAATCCCGGTGGCCATGCCGCCGGGTCCTGGTGTGGGTCAGAGCGCCGGCAGCTGCCCGCGGATGTCTGGCAGGAGGCGGCAGGCGGTGACGATGTCGACGGTGGCGGCCACGGCCCGCAGGTCGCGGCGAGCCAGGCGCAGGCAGTGGGCGGCCGCAGCGGCGGCTGCTTGGGCCCGACCCAGGGCCCCCCCCAGGCCCCCCAGGTGCCTCGCGGCGCGGCCGTAGCTCTGCCGCAGGGCGCTGCCCACCGCCCCCCGCAGCCGCCCCGAGCCCTCCTGCAGCCGCTGCTGCAGCAGCGAGGGGCCCCCCCGGCCGCCCCCCCAAACCGCTGCCGGCTCCTCGGTCAGCGCCAGCGGCGGCCTCTGCCTCGCCCCCTCCTCCTCCTCCTCCTCTTCCTCATCTTCAGTCTCGGAGGCTTCACCCGGCACCTTCAGCCCAGCGCCGGGGGCCCCCCCGGACGCCCCCCCCGGCAGCTCCGGCTCTGAGTCGCTCTCAGAGGCTTCTCCCGGCACCACCCTGGGGGGGCGGGGGGCGGCCATGGCCTGCGGGGGGGGGGGCATGGGGGGGTCAGCACCCCCCAAGTGGCTCCAACCTGGGGGGGGGGGGGATGGGTGCTCCGGGCTTGGCCCCTGGGTCCTGCGGAGTGTCTGCCCTCCCCCACTCCGTGCTCGGACGCCCCCCAGCCCCCCGGGGGCCCCCCCAGAAACCCACAGTGACCCCTGGGGCCCCCTCAGCCCCACGGGACCCCCCCAGCCCCACGGGGACCCCGTAGCACTCCCCAGACACCCCCAGACCCCCACGGGGACCCCCCCAGCCCTCCCCAGTGACCCCCGGGAACCCCCCAGCCCCACGGGGACCCCTCCAGCACCCCCCAGCCACCCACAGACCCACTCGGGGACCCCAACCCCTCAGGCTCTGCCCGCCCCCTCCCCTGCCAAAACCTCCCACCTCCTGCCCGGCGCCTCCGCAGGTCACATGACGGGCGGCTGCGTCACGTGCGGCGGCGCTGCCGCCACCCGGAAGTGCCCTCACCCGACATGGCGGGCCGGGCGCTGCCAGCGCTCTGCGCATGCGCGGGACGGCGGCGGTGAGGGCCGGAGGCGTGGCCTCCCCCTGGCGGCGGGACGGGGGAGCGCTGCGGCAGGGGGGACGGGGGGGACTGGGGGGGCCTGGGGGGACTGGGAGGGGACTGGGTTGATGGGGGCACTGGGGGCACTGGGGTGACAGGGCGACTGGGGGGAGCCCCGGTGTCCTCTGTCCCCAACCCCCAGGCACCCCCCCGTCCCCCATCCCAGCGCGGCCCCGCTGTCCCCCCCCCGCCCCAGGGACACGGGGACACGCTGGGTGCTGGCAACTGGTTTAATGGGGCCCCCGCGGGTCCGATGGTGGCACCTCGCGGGGACAGAGAGGGGACAACCTGTCCTTGCCCCCAGCTCCACCCTCACCCCGGTCCCCGAGCCCGGTGGCCAGTGGCCGGTGGCCGTGGCGGGTGTCCCCGGGCGCGGCTCAGCACTTGACGCAGGCGAGGGTGACATCCCCGGACACCTCCAGCCGGTCGATGGTCGTCGGTGGCAGGCGGTGGCCGTAGTCGCAGACATGGCGCCCGTTCACCCACAGGGCGAAGGCCTGGCTCTGCGGCCGGATCTCCAGCTGCGCGGCCCCGGTGTCACCGCGGGGACAGGGACACCCCCCCCCCCCCCCCCCCCCGGGGACACCCACCCTGGGGACACCCGCCCTGGGAACACCCACCCCGGATCCAGGCTACAACCAGGAGCAGGAGCTGGGATGGGACCAGGACTGGGACTGGAACCAGTTTAGGACTGGGATTGAGCCCAAGACCACGATCAGGACCAGGACTGGGCTCAGGATCAGCGCTGGGATCAGGACCAGGATTGGGACCAGGACTGGGACTGGGACCACAACCAGTACCAGGACCTCAGCTGGGACTGGGCTTAGGATCAGCTCTGGGCTCAGGACGAGCACCCAGGTGGTGGCCACGTTCAGGACCAGCACTGGGACAGGGGCGGGGACCAGCTCCAGGATTAGTCCCGTGTCCCAGACCAGGACTGAGACTGGGGTTAGTATCAGTCAGGAGCAGAACTGGGATCGGGATCAGGACCAAGATGGTGACCAGGTCCAGGACTAGGACCAGGTCTGGGACTGGGACCAGGACCATGTCCAGGACTAAGAGCAGAACTAGGACTGGGACCAGGACTGGGACCGCAACCAGGAGCAGAACTAGGACCACGTCCAGGCCCAGGACTAGGGCTGGGATCACCACCAGGGCCAGCCCCAGCTGCAGGCCCAGACTTGGGCCCAGGCCCAGGCGCAGGCTCACCTGGAAGGGCTGCCCGCGCTGGAAGGGCATGGCGCCCACCACGTGCCGCTCCTCGGGGCCCCAGCACCCGCAGCGCCGCGTGTTCCGCACCAGCACGGCCTCGCGCAGGCGGGGGTTGACGTGCAGCACCACGTCCCCCGAGCTGCTGCTCCACAGGTTGGCGTGGAACCTGCCACGGGGGCACCCGTCCAGCACCCAGCACCCAGCCCTGGACCCCCCAGCACCCAGCCCTGGGCTCCCAGGCACCCCAAATCCTGCAGCATCTTTACACCCTGCAGCACCCTGACCCCCCCCTCCCCCGCACCCACAGCACCCTGACACCCCCCGCAGCACCCTGACTCCCCCCCCAGCACCCTGACCTGTCAGCGTTGGGGTGGACGGTGCCCACGATGGTGATGGTCTGGATGAGGCCCGAGGGCCCCTTGCTCAGCGCTGTGTGGAGGGGGACGCTCTGCGGGGACACCTATCAGTCCCCGGGGACCCCCGTCCCCACTGTCACCCACCGCCGCCCACCCTCACCCCGCGCTCACCGGGCTGCTGATGGTCACCGGCGTGTGGAGCTGCAGGAGGGGGAGAGTGGGTGCTGGGGGGGTCACCCCTGGATCACGCCTGTCACCCATGGGTGCCCCCAGCTGAGCCTGCTGGGTGCTGAGCGCCATGGGATCGGCAGGAGAGACCCATGGGTGCTCCCACGGGCCTGTCCACTCAAACACCCCCCACAGACCCTCGTGTTCCCCCCCCCCCCCCAGCACCCATGGGCTGGCCCCAGGGTCCCCCAGCACCCCCACCCCCGCGGGGGACACTCCCACCCTTGGGTGCCCCAGCACCCCGACCCCCACCCCCAAACTCACGGGGGTCTCCGGGGGGGGCAGCACCGGCGCCACGGCTCCTGCACCTGCCTGCTGGGGGGGTGGAGGGTCATGGGGTGTGGGGACGGGGCCACCACCCCACATGTCCCCTGACCCCCCCCATGGATGTCCCCAAGCCCTGGATGTCCCCCAACCGCCCCAGATGTCTCCATGGAGGTCTCTGTTCCCCTGCTGGATGTCCCCAATCTTCTGGGGTCCCCAACTCCCCCAGAAGTTCCTGTCCCCATGGATGTCCCCAACTCATGGATGTCCCCAACCCTCTCAGATGTCTCCATGGAGGTCTCTGTCCCCACCCTGGATGTCCCCAACCCCTTGGGTCCCCAATCTCCTGGATGTCCCCAATCTCCTGGATGTCTCCAACCCCCTCAGATGTCTCCATGAAGGTCTCTGTCCCCCCCCCAGATGTCCCCAGCCCCTAGATGTCCCCACCCGCCCCCCCTGGAGGTCCCTGCTGGGGGGCAGCACCCCAGGGTGGGGGCTGGGGGTGCTCACGGTGAAGGTGACACAGGTGAGGGTGACATCACCGGTGACATCGAGGGCCTGGACGCTGTTGAGGGGCAGGCGGTGCCGGAACTCCAGCGCGTGCTGCCCGTTCACTGCCACCTGCGGGGACAGAGGGGACAGCGGGGTGACACACCTGGGAGCACGGTGGCGCTGAGCACCCATGTCTGGGTGCTGGGGGTCAGAGCACCCATAGGTGGGTACTGGGGGCCTGAGCACCCATTTCGGGGGCGAGGGGCACCCACGTCTGGGTGCTGGGGGTCGGAGCACCCACAGCGGGGGGTGACACCCCATGCCGGGGGGGGGGTCCCACCTGGTAGCCGCGCTCCTGGGCGTTGATGAGGATCTCGAGGGCCCCCCCGGGGCTGAGGCCACGGGGCGGGGGGGTGCAGAGCTCCTCGTGCCCCCACAGCCCCCCCAGCTGCGCGTTGCACCCCAGGGTGACCCCCCAGCCGAGACGGGCGTTCAGCCGCAGGGCGACATCCCCCCCCATGCAGCGCAGGGCCACCGTGAACCTGCCGCGGGGGCACCCGTGGGTGGGGGGCACCCAGACACCCCCACACCCCCGCCACCCCCAGCACCCTAGTGACTCCCCAGTCCATGACTGGGGCACCCCCTGCCCCACCTCCCCATTTCCATGGGGTTGGGGGGCACCTTCCGCCCCCCTTCCTGGCTGGGGGACCCCCCCGTGCTCTCTCCCGCCTGCCGCCACCGAACCTTTGCCCTTCCCCATGGCACCCGGCCAGTCCTGGGGTGTGGCTGCTGGGAGGGGGTACTGGGGGGTACTGGGAGATACTGGGGGGTACTGAGGGGTACTGGGAGATACTGGGGGGTAGTGGGGGGTACTGGGGGGGTACTGGGGGGTACTGGGATGTACTGGGTGGTATTGGGGGGGGTACTGGGGTGTACTGGGAGGTACTGGGGGGTATTGGGGGGGGGTACCCACCTCTGTGCCTTGGGCCGGACCTGCCCCTGGATTATCACCATCCTCCCCCTGCTCAGCCCCCCGAAGATGTACCCCAGGAAGGGGACGCTCTGGATGGGGACAGGGATGGGGGGGAACACACACGGTGGCCCCGGGAGGGACACACCGAGCCCAGAGGTCACTGCTGCCCCCCCCAAGCACCCCCCTATGGCCCCCCAGCCCCATACAGCACCCCCCACTCTATATAGCCCCCCGCCTGAGTCCCATATAGACCCACCAGCCTCATACGGCCACCCCCAGATCCATAGGGTCCCCCCTGTCCCCACAGGGTCCCCCCTCCCCATAGGATCCCCCTCATCCCTGTAGGATCCCTGCCAGCCCCATGGGGCTCCCCCGGGCCCATAAGGTCCCCCTTTCCCATAGGATCCACCCCTCCCAGCCCCATAGGATCCCCCTCAGCCCCATAGGATGCCCCTGGCCCCATAGGGTTCCCCCTCCCCATGGCTCCCCCGCAGTCTCATAGGGTTTCCCTGGCCCCACAGAGCTCCTCTGGCCCCATACCCCCCCCCCCCCCCCGGCCCTATAGACCCCATAGGGCCCCACTCACGGGGTTGATGATGGGGGGCTGCGAGTCCATGGTGGCCGGGGGTCCCTGGGGAGTTGGGGGGTCGCTGGGTGGTGGGTCCCTGGGTGCTGGTGCTCCCGCAGGCGGGTGTGGTCCCTCCCCGGTGACCTCTGTCCTCCCCCACTCACACTTTCACTTCTCCACGGTGGCACCTGCGCAGAGGGTGGCACCATCACCCTTGTCCCCGTGTCCTTCTGGGGACCCACCAGCCGCCCGGGGGGGGACACCCCCGCCAGGACCCGCCATCCTCGTGGTGCCCCCACCCCCAATGTCCCGGGGCGGGGGGGGCGGGGGAGGTGTGTTCTGGGGGGTGCTGGGACACCCGGGGACACCGGCCACCCCCTCCTGGTGACACATGTGGCTGCTTGGCCAAGGCCACCATGAGGAAATGCCACCGCTGCCACCCGCCCCCGTGCAGGATCCGGCCCGGCCTGTTATGGCCCCGTGTCCCCCGTGTCCCCATGTCCCCATGTCCCCCCGTGTCCCATGTCACCTCCATCCCCTGTGTCCCCTCCCTGCCATGTCCCCTGGATGGATCCATTAACCCTTTTCTGGTCAGTGGGGCCAGACCTGATTTTGGGGTGGAAAACCCTGCTTTTGGTGACGTGGTGGGTGGCCAACCAGTGTCACCAGTGCTGGTGGCCGGTGAGTGTCAGCGGTGCTGGTGGCCGGCAGGTGCCATCTGTGCCCGGGCCAGCAGGTTCCTCTGGCAGGAGCCACAGGAAGCGGCGATGTCACAGCGATGTCACGGTGGTGTCACGGCGGTGACGGTGTGGCCGTGTCTCGGGCAGCCGCTGTCCCTGCGCCCCCAACAGGGGGGATCCTGTGGCCTTGGTGTCCCCCGTGGCTCCTCACGCCCCCTCCCTCTCCCGCGTCCCCCCATCCCCAAGGTTCATCCCTGTCCCCCACATCCCCGGTGTCGGTCCCCCAGGTCCCCTGCCCTGTCCCCACATCCTCACCCCCCGCTCTCCCCATCCCCACCCACACCCGCTCCCGCCGTGGGGCTGGAGCCAGCCGGGCGTTGCTGGGCCCTGACTCAGGAGAAGTTCCCGCCGGCGCAGCCGGAATTTCTGCCCCATCCACACCCAATCGCTTCCTCCCGGCCGCGCAGTGGCAGGGCCGGATCCTGACCCCGTATAAAGCCGGTGCTGAGCTGGCCGGGACCGATGTGGCCGGAGGCAGGCGGGGATGGAGCCGGCGGCGCTGCCCGGGGTAGGACGGGGACGGGGACGGGGACGGGGATGGGGCAGGACAAGGCCCCTGGGGGGTGGCCCTGGGGCAGCTTGCGGGGGGTGGTGCTGGGCCCCAGCCACCAGTGTCCCCAGTACAGGCTGGGCTAGGGTCACCAGTGTCACCATTATTGCCCAGTACAGGCTGGGCTAGGACCTCCAGTGTCCCCAGTATAGGCTGAGCTATGGTGGCCAGTGTTCCCAGTACAGGCTGCCCCATGGTCACTGGCGTGCCCTGTATCAGCTGTCCCATGGTCACCAGTGTCCCCAGTATAGGCTGCCACATGGTCACTGGTGTGCCCTGTATCAGCTGTCCCATGGTCACCAGTGTCCCCAGTCCTGGCTGACCCTGTGTCCCTCATCCAGGCTCTTGCAGAGTCTCCCCAGTTCAGGATGTCCCAGAGCCACCAGTGCTCCCAGTCCAGGTTGTCTCATGCTCCCCAGTGTCCCCAGCACCAGTTGCAGCCTGGTCCCAGTAACCAGCAGGCCAGTTTGTCCTGGTTAGTCCTCATCACTCCATCCCAGTCCATCCCAGTCCATCCCAGTCTGTCCTCACACCCCTCCTACCACCCCTCAGGGGCACCTGGGGAGGGGACATGGGGTCCCCGAGGCCCTGAGGGATGAGGACGGGGTCACCCGGGTCAAGAGCAACATTTTGGTGCCAAGCCCCTAAAACCCCACCAAAAACATGAGGTGGCTCTGGCCCCACAGTGTCCCCATGTCCCCGTGGTGTCCCCATGTCCCTGTGTCCCCACATCCCCCTGTCCCCAGGCTGTCCCCGGGGGTGCAGCAGGTGCCACCTGTCCCTCCCCCTGCAGGGTCCCTGCTCGCCGGAGTGTGTGGGGTCCCCCACGGCCCCCCCAGGGTGCTGCGAGGAGCGGCTGGCCTGCCTGGGCCCGGGGGGCAACGCCTGCGCCACCCGTGACGGCGCCTTCGTGGAGGCAGAGCCCGGGGAGCACCGAGGTATGGGGGGGCGGGGGCACCATGGGGATGGGAGCAACAGGGGTGGCTGGGCCCTACACGGGGGGCCCATCCCGTCCCATCCCACCCCACCCCACCCCACCCCACCCCATCCCATCCCATCCCACCCCATCCCACCCCACCCCATCCCACCCAATCCCATCCCATCCCAACTGGGCCAACTGTCCTTCCCCCCCGATTTGGGCTCTCCCCACCCCGTTTCCCCTCACCAGGATTTGGGCTCCCCATTGCTGCCGCACCCACATCCTCAAGTTGGGTGGGCAGGGGGGCTCCCCGGTGCCTGCAGAGGTTGAGGGGGGACATGGGGTGACCCCCACTGTCCCCTCCTCGTCCCCAGAGGCGCTGACGGAGGATGACATCTACTGCCGCTGCCTCTCCAGGACGCTGTGCCACACGGCCACCCCCGTCACCGTTGGCTTCTACGCGCCCTGTGGCCACCGCCTCTACTCCCTGCTGGACAAGGTCACCGGTGGGTGCCACGGGGCCACCACGTGCCACCCCCGCTGAGCCCCCCAGCCAGCCCCGGCCAGGTGCTGGGGGCCCCCACGGCACCAGCCTCCCCCCTTTGCGCCCTGGATTTGGGGTCCCTGGTGTAGCAGCATCTGTCCCGCTCCCCTCTCCTCACCCCTGGATTTGGGGTCCCTGCTGCTTGTCCTGCCGCCCCGTTTTCTTCTACAGCTTTGGGGATCCCCGTTGCACCAGTACCCATCCTGTCCCACCCCACCCCGCCCCACCCCACCCCATCCCACCCCACCCCATCCCATCTCCATCTCCATCTCATCCCATCCCATCCCATCCCATCCCATCCCATCCCATCCCATCCCACCCCACCCCACCCCATTTCTCCCCCCAATTTGGGGTCCCCCTTCCCCCGCCATCCCTCATCCCCCCGCCCCCCCCCAGGCTTCATGCGGGAGGAGATGGCACGGCGGGAGGAGGCCGAGCTGCGCCGGAGCCACCAGAAACCGCGGAGCCCCGAGGGCTGGGGGCTGCTCCTGGCCCTCTGGTACTTGGCCTTCTACAAGCCCATCATCACCGAGGGCCACCTGAGGAGGAAGAACATCGAGTTCATCTTCATCCGCTTCAGTGCCTGGCAGTACGCCGGCTGCGACAAGCTCTGGGCCGGTTTGGTCACCACCCTCTGCGACAACATCCGCCACCATTTCGGGGCTTTGCCCCTCAGCGTCTACCATGTGATGGGCACCCGGCCCCGCTTCGCCTCCGGCTTCAGCCAGAAGGAGTGGGTGCTCAAGACAGGCACCTGCCTCAAGCTCTGGGGGCTACTCTTCATCCTGGGTGCTGGCCTCGCCATCCTACTGGTGGCCCTCTTGGTGCCCGGCGTCAAGGACCACCACGCTTTGAAGGTGGTGGGGAGCGCTGTCACCTCCCTCTCCGGTTCCGGTTTGGTGCTTGGAGCTGTCTCCGTCTTGAAGAACCTGTTGGTCAGTGAGAAGCAGAAGATCGAGCGCTTGACCAACAGCGAGAAGTTCGCTAGCCAGCTGGGCTTCATGAGCAAGGTGCGCAGCGAGGTGGCAGTGTTGGTCGACTTCTTGGCCTTCATGGAGATCTTCGAACGCCGACGGCTCCGCGTGGTGCTGGAGATCACCAGCCTGGACATCTGCTACCCGGAGAAGGTGGCCGGCGTCCTCAACGCCATGAACACCTTGCTCTCCGACGCCAACACCCCCTTCATCTTCATCCTGGCCGTTGACCCCAGCGTCATTGTCCCCTGCCTGGAGCAAACCGGTTGCATGAAGGGTCTTGCCGACAACGGTTACCTCTACCTCAACCGGACGGTGACGCTGCCCTTCTCCATCCCGGAGATGGGCGCCCGCTCCCGCCTCCAGTGCCTGGAAGCCGCCGTCCAAACGCGGGAGGACCTCATGTACCGCATCATCACCAGCAACGTGGAACGCCGCCGGGCCAAGTGCCAGCACGTCCCGGCCGCTCCCACTGGGCGGGAGGCGGACGCCGAAGCCGTTCGTTGCATCCACGAAGCTTTCCGCTGCCTCCACGATGGCGCCGACCCTCTGGCCCGTTACCTCCCCACCGACGGCACCCACGTCCGCCGCATCGTCAACACCATCCCCATCACCCTGCGGCTCCTCCTGCACCGCGCCAGCACCCCCGGCACCCCCTCGCCCCGTGCCGCGGCGGCGTGGGTGGTGTTGGCCGACCAGTGGCCGTGCCGGCTGAGCTGGGTGCTGCAGTGCTTGGAGGACACTTGGCAGAGCCACCCGGCGCCGGATTTAGGTGGACGATCCCTGTGGAGCATTTTCCAGGAGAACGTGGGGGAGCTGAGCGCCCTGCGGCAGCCCCTGCACAATGTCCTCAGCCTGGACGGGGACCCCGAACTCTTCCAAACTTTTCTGGCTTGCGATTTCCCCTTCGCCGCCCGCGACGCCCGCGCCTTCCTCGGCGTCACCGTCAACCTGGACCACTCCATCCGGCACAAGATGGGGCTCCTGCGCGGCCTCGACCGCCTGCAGAAAGCCACCGCCGTGTCCCGCAGCGTCCAGTGTCCCCCCACCGAGTGACGGGGACCTCGGGGCTCCCCCAGAACCAGCCCGGGGTGTTGGTGACACCGGGGTGTCCCTGTGGCCCGTGCCCTGTTGTCCTGACCCGTTTGGGGACGGGGACAATTCCTGTCCTCCCCCATCTCTAAAAAGGGGGTGAAAATGTCCGTAGGGGATGGAACTGGGGTGACCGGAGGGGACTGGGGGAGCCCCGAGATGACCCAGAGGGTTCCGGGGGGTCACTCACTCCACCCCCCCCCCCCATCTGGGATCCCAACACCCACTGCCACCCCCCCAAAACACCCTTTGGGGACCATCCCCCTGTGAGTGGGTCCCTGGGGGGGGACCCCCTCAACAAACCCCAAAGCCACTGGGGTCATCCCATAATAAACCAGTTGAACTTCCCACTCTGCCTCTTGGCTCAAATAAGCTTTTGGGGGTCCTGTGACCTCCTTGGGGGGTGTGTGTGTGTGTGTGTGTGTCTTGGGACGGGTCAAGGGGCTGGAAAATGGGTGCAGGGGGGTGCTAATTTTGGGGGGAAAACCAGCCCAAAGTGCCAGCGGGGGGGTGGGGAATGTCAGACGCCGGGATACGGCGCATCATCAGCGTTAATTAATCGCCCAAGAACTCCAACCTGCTCCGAAAATCCTCCTCAGCGTTGTTTTTTTGGGGGGGGAGGCGGGGGTATGTGAGTTAATCTGAATTGGCCTTATTTCCCGAAAGGCCCCAATAAAGCTGATTTTTGAGGCAGGCTGACCCAAGGAGGGCGGCGTGGCGGGGTCGGGGGGGAGTCGGTGACGAATGCAGATCTCATTTAATAGAAAACAGTGTTAACAAAAATACACGACAGAAAGAAACGACAAACACCAGCAGATCGATGGCCGCAGCCCCCGGCCGTAGTGTCAATGCCGCAGCCCCCCCCGGCCCCCCCCTGCCCGCAGCTCCCTGATAGATTTATTGCACTTAAGAAAGAAAAGCGACGCGTCCTTTTTTTTTTTTTTTATCCACCCCTCCAAAAAAACCCGACGCCGGGCAGGACCCCCGCAGCCTCCCTGAGAAAAGCAGCCGCTGTGCCCCCCGCCACGAGGGGCTCTGGCGTCCCTGGGGGTGTGGGGGGCGCGGGGGGGCCCCAGGGGTGTCACCGCCAGCGGACGCCCAACCCCACGCCAGCTGGTTTTCCCTGGGGAGCCCCGGGGGGGGGATGGAGATGCCGGGGGTCCCGGTGAGCAGCGGGGAAGCGGCTCCTGCCAGCGTGTTCCCAACTTGGACCCCCACCCCCCCCCAAAAAAAAAAAAAGGGGGGTTCTCCCACCTCACCGGGACGCCGCCGCGCCAGCACGGCTGGCTGCGAGGAAGCCCCGGCAGCCCCCCAAGTCTTCCAGCCCCTCTGGGTGCCGCAGCCCCTCCGGGGGGGGGTTTTGCATGGTGGGGGGGGCGGGGCCTCTATTAATGCTTTTTGTATTATTATTTTTTTTTTCCCGGCAGCCCCGGAGCAGGAGTTGAGTTACAGGTTTAGCCCCAAAGGAATTAATGAATTCTACCACCATCCTCTAAATCCCCAACCCAGTAACTTCGCAGCTGACGATAAATATATACCGAAAACAAACAAATGAACGAAAAAAAAAGAAAGAAGAAAAAAAAAAGGAATTGAAAAATAAATAACCATTGTGGCTGCAGACGCAGCCTGTCCTGGGGAATCGTTAGCGACAGCCGCTCCCCCACGGGCGCAGCCCTTCGTCCTCCTCCCCGTTGCCGTAGTGTGTGGTTTTTGCTCCCGGTGGGATCGATGCAGCGTCGCTTTGGCCCCGGGATCTCCTCCTCGGAGCAAGATATTAAAAAAAAAAACAACAAAAAACGAACAAAAAAAAAAATAAAGGTGACAGTCGCACGGGTAGTGTCCAGTGAGGGCAGGGCCGGGCAGGAGCCGGGATGGCCCCGGTTGGGTCATTTTTCTCCGCTCGCCTTCCCTCCACCGCCCCAGGGAGGCGAGTTGGGCGCCTGAGGAAGAGTCCAGGGGCAGGAAAGTGGGTTTTTTTTTGGGGGGGGAGGGGGGGAATTTTTTTAAAATAACCCTTTGTCCTGAAGCCCGAGGTTGGTTTCTTAATCGTTGTGTGGAGTGGGAAGAGAATAAAGCTACGCCAGAGCCTCCCCTCGATGCTGAGAGGCGCCCCCAGGACCTGCAAGAGAGAGGATGGAGAGCGGGGATGGGGTCCCCAGCCCGCGGGGACGCTCCCGGGGGGGCCCCCAGCCTCCCCTCACCACTCACCTGTGCTCACAGCGGCTCCTGCCCCGCGTCCTGGCTGGCCTCGAGGAGCAGCTCCTCCAGCTCCTGCTCGTTCTTGGAGCAGCTCAGCTCTGCAAGCAAACGGCCACCATTTTCCTTCGCCAGCCCGCATTCCCCTCGTCCCCCCCCCCCCCAAAAAACACGTGTGCGGGGCAGTAGCCCAGTGGCTAACGAGGAGGCTCAGCGAGCGGCCTGCAGGGCTCAGCCTCTTTAAGGAGTATTTCCAAGAACGAAGCTCTTCGGCACAGGGAGATTCGCTTCAGGTTCGAACTCACCCTGGGAAAAGCCCCCCCAGCATCGGGAACGGCTCCGCGCTCCTCCCAGGCTCCGATTTCGGGCCAGAGAGCAGCTCAGGACCCTCGGATTTTTGGGGGGGCTGGGTTCTGGAGCGCTTACCGTGCTCGGCGGCACAGCTCCCCACTTTCCCGTTGCCGTCCGAGGGCGTTTCCGGCAGCGCTCGCGCAAAATCCATCTTCAGGCCGTTGGGGAGGGGAGTGTCGTGGGCCGCGCTCTCGCAGGCCGGGGGGTCACCGGGCTCGGCACTGGGCGCTGCCGAGCTGACAGCGGCCTCGGGAACGGCCCCGTTGGCCCGGGGCGCCGGGAGTTCAGGTTTTGTGGCCGGAGCCGGGCCTGGTTGCGCGGCGTCCTCGGCAGCTCGCTCCGGCAGACTCTCCACCCGCGTCACCACAAAGATTTTATGGCCTCGCCCGGGACTGGAAACGGAAATCCTTCTCTCGTTTCCCTGGGAGGGCGCAGAGGCCGGAGAGGCGGCAGGACTCCCCGCACCGGCGTCGCGCTGCGATTCCTCAGCGCTGGGCAGCGGGGGAGGCCGGTCCCTTGGCTTCTCCGGGGACGGCTGGGGCGCGGTAGTGCCGTCGGGGTGGTTTGGGGGGACGCTCGAGTCCTTTGTCTCGAACCCAGCATCCACCTCCTCGTCCGTGTCCGAATCAGAGTCCGTCACGTCGCCGTCGTCGTCCTCTGCCGGCTCTGTCGCCCCGTTCTCCGAGGCCGCCGGGGTCTCCCCTGCCTCTTCCCCCTCTTCCGCAGCGGAGCCGGCGCTGCCGTCCTGGCCATCCTCCGCCGAGCCCTCCTCCTCCAGAGGCTCCGTCACGGTGATCTCCGGCATCGAGGCCGACTGCTGCAGCTTCTGTTCCTTCTCCTCCTTCTCTTTGGCCAGGATGAAGTTGCGCTTGCAGCCGTTCTGGATCTCGGCCAGGAGAGCCTTCTGGGTTTCGATGAAACTCTTTACCTGCGAGGGAAGGGAAACCATCGGTCACTCAGGATGTTGGGGAATCAGAAATTATCTTCCAGGACAAAACCACGTGGCCACAGGCCAGACAGGAATTAATTTCAGCCGAAAAAAGGGAAAGCGGCTGAGCCGAGCAGAAGACTGCTGGTGTCACCCCCCTCGAGGACGGCGTTTTCTTGTGGGGGAGCTCAAGGAGGGCCCCGAAAAGGTGAAAGAGGGGTGGGCGAGCGGGCGCGTTACCCACCGCCTCCTTCTTGGGCTCCCTGTCCAAGTCGAGGCGCAGCAGCGAGTGGTTGACCTTCAGAGCGAGCGACAAGGCCATGAGGCCGCCCGTCTTGATCTCGTTCTCTCGCAGGTCCAGGCGCAGCAGCCGCGGGCTCTCCGCGATAAACTCCGCCACCGCCACGGCACCTGCAAGAGGGGCAGGGGACACACCGTGACAGCGCCGGTCCCCTCACGCCAGCATCGAGCAGAACTCGGTATTTTGAGGGGGGATACGGGGGACGGGGGGTGCCACCCACCTTCGCAGGTCAGCTTGGTGGACGCCAAGCCCAGGCGGAGGACCGAGCGGTTCCCGATCAGCCCGTTCTTCAGGTTGCGGACGCCTTCGTTCCCGATGGGGTTGTGGCCCAAGTTGAGGGTCTCCAGGCTCTGCGTGTGCGGCTGCGGGTACCCAGGGGAAAAAGATGGCGGCTCCGTCTCAAGCCCTGAGTGGGTTTGATCCCCGGCTGATCCTCCGAGCCCGGGAGCGGCGGCAGAGGGGGCCGAGGGGTGGGTTCTCCTCCTCCAGCACGTCACACCATCCCTCCCAGACTGGGCCCCGGGAGAGCTGTCTCTCCGAGAGCGAAGCCGCCGCTCCCCGAAAGGTGCCGGGATCTACTCACCAGCGTCATCCCCAGGTAGGCCATGCCGGTGTGAGTCAGCTGGTTGTTCCACAAAACCAGAGTCACCAGCCCCCTCCGCTGCTCCTTCAGCCCTTCGCAGATGTACGCCAAGCCTGGAAAACAGCCGGGGGGGTCAGCAATCCCCCCCACCCCGACCCCGTCAGCTTCGTCCCGCTGCTCCTGGCCAGGACGGACACGCCAGAGAAAGGCCACGGCCTTGTTACGCCTCCCCACTCCAAACCCCTTGCCCCAGATGCTTGATTTCAGCTCGGTGGCGGGCAAAGCACGTCAAAACAGGCAATTAAACCTCTGGGTGTATAAAACTAATTAGCTGGAGCCTTTGGAGCAGGGTACAAAACCCCCGCGGAGGGAGCTCCTGGGGCAGGCGCTGTTTTCGATTGCTGCAAACGTACTAATTTGATAAGATAAACGTACTAATTTGGTAAGAGCGCGGCACCCCAGTGCCTGCGCCGCTGCAGAAACCCTCAGCGAGCGACTTCCCGTCGGGGACAGCCCCGGCAGCGCTCGTTATTAAGCGCCCAAAGATGCGAAAGACGCAGCAGCTGACCTGGAAGGCGGCAAATTAATATTTGTACCTGAGAGCGGGACCCAGCCCACGACAGGGCCAGCGACACCCATCTGGGTCGCGCTCGGCCACCTCCACCAACCCACGGGGATCGGCATCGCCGACCAGAACCTGCCAGGACCAAACTCCGGTCTGGGGTTGTTTCGCAATTGCTGGGTTGATATTAGATTTGGCCGCTTGTTTGGCTCCGGGGAGGAGAGGAGATAAATCAGAGAAGAGCCAAAAGACACGACTCCGAGGCATCCCCACCTCTCCCTACCCTGGGGAGCCGCCATGCGCCTCACAGCCCAGCGCAGGAAGCAAACGAAGCTTCTCTAACGACTTTAGCCTTAAACCCGAGCGGTTTACCCCACAGAAATCACATCAAAGCTGCCCTGTGCACCCCTCAGCTCGGCTGAGCCTCCCCGTCAGCCTCTCGAGTTCTGCGCCCTGCAGCCAAGTTCCTCCCCGCCTTAAATCTGGGTCAAAACTCCGGGGAATCGGGGCAGCGAGAGGCCCTCACCTGAGTCCAGGACGTGGTTGTTCCTCAGGTCGAGTATCTGTATGCAGCTGTTGAATTTCAGCAGGTTGCCGAGCTGAGCCGAGTCCTGCAGCCCGTTCAGCTTGTTATCGGCCAGGTAGAGCTCCCGCAGGTTCATGTTCATCTTCAGAGCCGTGGCTGAAAAGGCGGAAAACCAGCACCTTGACCTGCGCCCCACGACCGTTACGAGCCCCCGGGCCCGGCCGAGCCCAGAGTGGTGATGGGAGTGCGCGGCACAGCTGAGACGCCGGCTGAAAGCCTCGGGCTGGATTTTGGGGGTGTCCGGCCAGCAGCAGGACCCCCCATGAGCCCTTTTCACCTTCCCACCTGCAGCGGCAGCGGCTCATGGTGCCACGACGGGGCTGCCCGCAGCCAGGGCTGGCGTCGATCCACGCAGGGCACATGCCCTTGCTTTTTTATAGCTCGGCCAACCTAATAAACCCCAGAAACACTCCCCTGCCAGAACCCTTAGCTCATCACCATCACAACACCGCCACGAGCTCCAGCTTGGCGGTGATTTATTGCCAATTTGTTCGCTTAACGACAGGGCCGCCCAGCTCTGGCTTACACCTCCTGCCCGCAGCCTGGGCTGGCGCTGAAACACCCAACCTCCCCCCGGGGACAGGCACCGGTGCTGCCACCACCCCGAGGCCTCGCTCCCGTGCACCCGGGGAGTTCCTGGGGGACACGGAGCGGGGGACTCACCCAGCAGCATGAGCGGGCGGCCCGAGAGGCTGGCGTTCTCCAGGTGCAGGACGACCAGGCTGCTGCTGATGCGCAGGGCGCGTGCCACAAACGGTGCCGAGTGGTCCAGCAGCGGCGTGTTTCGGGCGTCCAGGTACTGCAGGCAGTTCGTCTGGGAGGAGAACGTGAGAGGCGTGAGCGCTCGGCCTCGGCCACCTGCTTTGTTCACTGGTTTTGCTAGGTGGGGTTTAAGGCCGAGCTGGTTTACAGGCCAAATCGCACCCTGGCCACCGACGCTGCCTCCAGGCCGCTCGGGTAGGAGCTCCTGGGATAACTTACACCCATCCAAAACATCGTTTTGGTCACCCCACGGGCTCCAGAGAAGAGGCAAAGAGCCAGAAGGAACCGCTCAGGTAACCCCGTACCGAGCCAGACAATTCCATCACCCTCAAGCTACGGCACCAGGGAGGACATGCCTCAGGTGACCGGAGCCACATGGTGTTCTCCAAAGAAAAGCTTCCCTCATCCTTGCACATCTGAGCTTTCTAAAACTCCAAAACGTGTCTTAGAGAGCTCCTCTGCAGCTTTTACGGTGACACCCCGAGCTCTCCAGATCCGGGGTCTGAGAAGGCATCATGCCGCACGTCCCTCGCCCAGGGTCTTGCTGGCTCCGCACGCGCCGTTTACCCGCAGCGCACCAACGGCCTGTTTGGTGGATTTACTGTTTGCCATGCTACCACGCGCCCTGTCACACCTCCAGATTCTCCCTCGCCTACCCCCAAAATTAAAAAGCCCCAAGCTGCAGCCGCGCCGAGGGTGTCTCGAGCTCTGTCACAGCACCCACGTACGCGCAGCCGGTTTTAAAGCCTCTATGGGCTCAGCCAGCGCCGCGTGGCAACGTCTGGCTCCTCCAAAACGGGGGGTGGGCACTGCCTGCACGGTGGGAGCCCCGGTTCCCGGTACCAGCCCCCCCACAAAGGCGCCGGGGGGAAGGCTCCCGGATCACGACCGAATGGCCGGCGGTTTTCCCGCTGGAGTCACTCCACGAGCAGGTCGCGGGGTAATTGGGGATCAAGGGCGGGTGCTGCACCCCGCCGCGCCTCTGCGCTCGCCTTTGGAACAATGAGGTTAATTAGCCCTGAAAGCCAAACACTAGCGCTCGTCATCCTGCTGTTAAAGATAATTAATACCCGGCTTGAGAGGCTGACCCTGCAAGCATGCCGCTAATAACAGCCTGATCTTTTATTTATTTTTTTTTGCTGGGATCTGCATTTCCATTTTCTCCGCGCCGGCTGCTCGCTGAGGCATTAAGCAACCTCGCGGAAGGTGGGAAGGGTGATTTTTTTTCCCTGCCTCCGAGCCTGGGTCTTCCTGAACCGGGTGGTTTTTTGGCCAGGCGAATACAAAACCACGTTGACGGTCTCGGGAAGCACAAGGGAGTCTTTTGGGAGACTCACCGGTGTAGCCGCAGGGAGTTAAAGGAGGCGCCGAAAATATTTATGAGGGAGAACAAACCTTCCTCATCATGTGGGCAGCTGCCTGCCAGCCTCGGGTGCCGATGTGTTTGTTAAAGGAGATGTTGAGGTGCGTCGCCGACTCATAATACTCAATCATGTCAAACAACGCCGAGGCGCCCTGCAAAAGAAAAGCTGCATTAAGCGGGCAGGCAGAGGCTGAGCGTGGTTTGAGAGGGAAAACACGAGGTTTTGCTGCACTAGGACACAAGTGGATCGGGCACAAGCCGGCTCCTCCAAATGCCTCTTGAACGGCGTCAAAAAAACCCCAACATCTCCCCATATTCCCAGTGTTCCCAACACCGGGACTGTGCTTGGGGACCGTACGACACTTCCAAGGACATGGGAAAATGTGGGGTTTTTTCTCCCCAACCCCCGCCCCCCGGATACTCAAGCTGAGCTGAGGCTGGGCTATTGGCTCAGCACCCTCCTGCTCCCTGCGGGGTCATCCAGCTCTGTGCGCAGCAGCGACGCTCCCCCCGCCAAGAAACCACCCAATAATCCAATCAGGCTAAAACAAAAAAAAAAGGTATAAAACCCAAGACTTGTCACAGGGTTAGGAGTGAAAGGGATTAGCAGAGCAGGACTCGTGCCTGTGAAAGGTCTAAAGCTCCTACGGCAGAAGCGGAACAATTTGCCTAATTACATAATGGGCCTCTTTGGAGAAAATTAGCTGAAACATATGCTGGAGCGGGCAGAGAAGAGCCACAAAAGTGCTGCAAGGCTTCCAGAAAAAAATATGCAGAGAGACCTGGAGGACTGGAAATCACCAGCATGAAGGCAAACAAGAGAAAGAACAGGTCTCCGGGGAAAAACAGGACTTTCTGCTGGAACTGGGGCGCTTGTTGGCAGGAAGCGAAGCTGGACACGGGGTGACTAAGGCCCCCGCGCGCCGCACCCGGGCGAAAAACGCCGCTGCTGTGGAATGAATCGGCGGGGCAGGGACGGGAGCGGGAGGTCTCGGGGCTGTGGGGGGCTGGTGTAAACCCTCCTCCGTGGCTGTTTCCCCCCCCCCGGCAGCGGACACGGAGCCACATCGGGCACCGCGTGCCCTGCAGACGTCTCGCTCTACCACAACTGGAAGAGAAAAGCGGAAAGCGTTGACGTTTGCGAGCTCTCTGCCCGTGCCGCCCAGCTCTGAAGCCACGGGGTATGTTTAAATTATTAACGTAGCATTGTTCCTCCTGCGAGATAAGGAGCGGAACGAAGCACGGGATCATTTTACAGCCAAAGACGTCACGAGCTCAGCCAGCCCGTCCCCTGCTCAGTGGCCACATGTCCCTCGCCGGGCTGTGGTGCCATCAGGGGACTCATCTGTCCCCCAAACAGCCCCGTCCTGTGGCCACGGACCCCCAAAGAGCCCTGTCCTGTGGCCACGAGCCCCCCCGGCAGCCCAGAGTGATCGTGCCCCCAGCACCAAAGTCCGGCGGGATTCCGGCCGGCCTCAGGATGGGACAGGGTCAGCAAGAAACCACGGCGGCTCGGAGCCAGCAGTGTCAGAGCAGGAAAATGTCCAAGTCACATTTTCCCCCACTTCGTATTGGATGTGGGCAGTGGCCAGGAGAAGCTCGTGGCTGCTGAGTCTTCCCAAAGTGGGGAAAAATGGGGGAAAAAAAGCATTAAGAGCTTCCGAGCAAGACAGGTCTGAAGCCAAGTTTGGGATACGGATGGATGACGCAGGAAAAACAAGACCCTCGGAGAAAGGGGATGCACCGGGGCAAGGGGAACTTGGGATCAGAGACGGCTAAAATAATTTTTAACTGCTTCCTTAATTTTTAACCTCCTCTGCTTACCCACTGGGAGCTGAACTCAGGGCCCCAGGCATTGCAAGGAAGGAGGAAGGCAAGTTGGGACAGGATGGAGTGTGCAGAAGGGAGCGTGAACTTCAGCATCAGCCTCAAAAAGCTGTCTGAGAGCTACACAATTCCCTCAGCTTCCACAACAGCTTTTACAATATGTATTTAAAATGTCTCGGAGCTCCGTGGCCACCCAGGCTTCAGAGCGAGTGGTCAACCTCTTCCTTTTGGAGCAGCAAACGCTGTGCCAGCAGACCTAAATAAGAGCATGGGTACGAGGGGAATGGGTACAGAAACACAGTAGAGTCCCCCAAAAATAAGTCACGGCTCAGGAGGAGCTCAGGCCTGACCACAAAACCCGTGTGGTTTGCGTTAGCTGCGAAAGAGGAAGGAGAAACTGGGAGAGGTCAGGGCCACTTACGTCTTCATCCAAGCTCGTCTGCTCCAAATCGACAATTTTGAACTGGACCCGCTTGAAAATTTCTTCCAGCGCCTCGCAGGCTTTGTAATCCAGCTTCTCCCCTGGGGAAAAAGCAGAAAACGGGGAATCTGGGGGCTTGGGCACGTACGGCCGCGAGCTCGGGAGCCCCAAGCTGCAGGACAGAAGAAGCGTGGAACGGCGACGTTCTCCCGCTTCGGGGGCAGCCCACCTTTCCAACAACCCGCCCGAAGGGGAATTCAAACCCGCCACTGGGCATTCAACGCCGATTTATTCTCGTGTGCCATGGAAAGCGTCGCCTGGGACGAGAATTTCTCGTTAACAGACGCGGACCGGCCACGGCAGGGAGCCCCGAAAGCCGTGGCGGGGCTCAGCAGCGCCACGAGCCGGGAGAGGGATCCCCAGGGAGACTTTGGGAAGGATGTTTCTGGCTCAGAGGATTTCAGAAATCCACCTCAAAACCAGGGCAGTCGCTCGCCCAACACAGATCGGCCCCAGCAGCAATGCTTTTGCTGCCTAAAATACATGAAAAACAGGGATTTCTGTCTCTCTGCAGAGCAGCCAGGCGTCTTCCCAGCGAGCCAGCCCCTCGCCAGCCCCCATCCCTCCGGAGGTATGTTACGAGCAGCTCCGCTGACAAACTAACGGCCTCTGGCTCTATAAAAGCACCACGGGGGCGAAATTAAATCCCTGCGGACACTTTGTAAAGACACACGCCGCTTTGCTGCCTCCGACAAATTAAATTATTCACGTTGCAATTTAGGGAAGTGCTGGCCTGAGCTGCCTTGAGGACATTTCCCAAGAGTTTGGGTTTTTTATTTACTTATTTTTTTGCTTATTTCCTAGGCCAGCCCTGCAGCAGGTCTCTAAGGCCCGAGGCACAGGCCAGACCACAGACAAGCCACGATGGCTCATCCCCGCTCCCCCCCATAACTCTGCACAAGCTACTTATGGTCGAAAAATGGGGAAATTTCCCCGAAAAGCAGCAATGTGGCCTCTTTTAGACACTTCATCGGTTGCCAGGGGGTGATTCTGCGAGGCAAACTGCAAAGGTGAAGGTGGAAGCTCTGCCTCTGCTCCTGACACCCGCAGATCCCATCCCCTGCACGAAGAACGAGGCGACAGCAGCCACGTCTGGTGCAACCCCGTTGACCCCCTCCAAAATATCAAAAGCCAAAAATGCAGCAGAAAACGGTTGCCTGTCGGGGACTCCAGTAGCCTCACTTCTAGGGGGAGGGAGACGTGGGCTCCAGCTGCCCAGCCAGCCAATGACCAAGGGATTTGTAAGAAAAAAATCCTGTTTGGCAAAGTTGGGCCTAAATGATGGCAGTGGAGCCTGTAAAAGATTTATTTTGGGGGGATGTGGGCAAGCTTGTTTGTTACTCCTCCAGGTGAATCAGCTCAGGACGGAGACACCCCAGCTCCCCGCGAGGTGTTTTCTGGGGTTCAGTAACAGACCTTTCCAGTTTTCCCATCGCGCAAGGAGTTCTGAGACATCAGATGGAAAAGTATTCCGGCAAACCTGCTCCGGCTCAGCCCTAACTGATGCCCTGAACGAGCTGTTTTGGGAGACAGGGGGTATGAGGACGGTGCTCGGGGAAGGTGAGGGACAGTTCGCTGCCCGAGGGGCCACTGGAGCTATTTCTGGGGCTGTTCTGGTGCTCTTTGACCAGGACATTTACGCTTCTCGTACAAAACACCTCTGGTACTTACATTTCTGCTCTTGCTGGGATTAAGGCTCTTTCCTGCTCCCGCCTGCAAGAGCCTCAGCAGGGATGACGACTCCAGCAAGAGCTGCTCCACAGAATAAACCACCAGAATTGCCCAAAAGAGAAATAAAATCCCCTGGTGATGAAAAAGGGGCCTACCTTTCAGATCTAAGCAGTCTATCCTGGGAGCCAGATCTTTAAATTCCTGCGAAAGATAAAGCAGCATTTTGTACTCAGGAGGAGGAGGAAGGCGGGGGGGCAGGGGAGGGGAATTAATGCGCTAGAATAACGAGGTAAAGTGATAAAATGGGCAAATCCTCCCCCAAACGGAGAGAGGACGTGGGAACTCAGCCCGAGGTTCACTCGAAATCAAAGCTGCCACCTACGGCGCTTTGCAGGCTGGATCCGTGCGAGTCACAGGGAGAGCTGGGGCCCTCCCCGGGACAAGGTCTCGGAGCTCTACGAGGAAGGGCGGCTGATGAAGATGAGGGTCTGTCTCTGCACATGGAGGCGACGGAGCTGCCTGGGGAAGGCACAGCGGGTGAAAAAAGCAAAAATCCTCCCTCCCAGGCCAAGGGAAAAGCTTTTAAACCTCGCGCTGCAGCATGCTGCGATCAGGCCTGAGGATTTAAATTTTTATTCACCCGGCGTGAGCAGGGAAAACCACAGCGCCCGTCACGGTCTCCCTGCGGGCTTCCCTCCCCCCAAATCACATGTGAGGTCTAAACCGCTTTGTGAACGAGCCCGTTCAAGTCTCATCCCCCAGCTCAAAGGCCGGGAGGGGACAGCAGGGACGTCGGAGCCCACCTCCAGCACCCACCGCTGCCAGCGGGGCCGCAGCCGCCCCAGCGCAGCAGCCCGAGGAGACGGGCGCAGGGAAAAACCGCAGTAAACATCGTGTAATATTTTGCTAACAAACTTCTTCGCTTTCACTCTCTGTGACAGGTTTCATCTGGCCCAAAACCTCTTCGTGTTGTTAAAACAGGAGCCGTTGCTCCCGTCCGACAGACCAGCCAGTGTAAAAGTCTACGGCGGGTGTAACGAAGGGCTGTGGTGGATCACCTGGTGTTGGGACAACACCCGCACCAGCTGTACCTGTATCTGCTTCAGTAGTTTGGGTATCTGCTTGCAGTTCAGCTTCTGGCAGGCTTGTTTGTAGGCGGTCATGATTTCATCAACAGTCACGTTCTGGGCTGAAAAGGGTAAGAACGGGGGTTACGGTTGTAGCGGCAGGACCTGACGCGTCCACATGCCCCCATCGGACGCCACTACCCGCCGGGATTTACACCCGCCAAGGAGAAGACGTGAAGGAAAGATGTTCAAATGCCATAGAACGAAGGGAAACCTGAGCAGGGCTCGCTCGAACTCGTCTACGGGAGCAAGTCCTGTCTTGCTCGGGTAGAAAAGGCGCCGGAGAAGCGCAGCCGGCACCTCCGGCCACGTTTTGGCAGGTCACGGGATAACAAACCCCAACCCCCCGTCAGCAGGTCGCTGCCGTGGTTAACAAATACCACTGTCAAATATGTGCCTTTCTGCCTTTAGTTTCACACAACTTGGGTTTTCACTCGATCGCTCTGCAGGCACAGTGCCAGACAGGGCACATCCACCCGTGGGTGTCTCCAGGTTTTCCCTAATTGGCTTCCAGAGACTGTCAGAGGACTCAGGGGTCAGCCCGAGGCAGCGAGACATCGGCTAAAAGCTCCCGGAGTTGTCATCCCCCGGTAAACACCTCCTCCGAATTCAGCTCCCGGTCTGGAAGCCGCGGGAGGGACGTTTTGGTGCCGTCACCGCCCCAGGCGCCACCGAGCTCGGCTCCCAGCGCAGCCCAGCGGCGTTTACTCACCGCTTCTGCCCTCCCTGAATCACAGGCAATGCTGCCGCTCCGGATGCCGGGGAAGCCGAGGCGGGCGGCGGGAGCTGCCGCCGGATCATTAGCCACGTGAGGCGACGGCCACCTCCGCTTTTGGCGTGATTTCGGTTCGGTGATCAGCCCCAACAAACACTAAAGCTGGTCAGAAGATGATCTGGAGAAACCAGATTCCCCAGGAACCTCAATCTGGCAGAGCATGAGGCAACCCCCCTTCCACCGCCTCCCATGACCGAGGATTACGACATCGAGAGCTCAATAAAAAAAAAAAAAAGGACAACTGTTTTAATCTTCTCCCTGTTTGCAACAAACCCATCAGGCGTCTCGGCAGCAGGACTCACTCAGAGTGACACGTGGCGGAGGCAACGCTGTGCCCCAGCTCTGCCACACCACCCAAAAACCACCTTTTTGGCAGTTTTTAGCTCTGTGAGCCTTCCTGGCTCATCGTGGTGAGGTCTGCGGGGACAACACCCAGCTGAGCAAAGCAGCAAAGGTTTAAATACACCCCAAGCGAGCGCTTAACTAGGCAAGACGTAAAACGAGCTCTCATGCCCCAAAAGCCCCGTGCGACGGAAAACTTTTTCTCCTTCAAAGCGACGGGGGGCCCGATCACCGATTCCCCGGGAGCTGAGGAAAATCCACTGAGGCTGAGTGAGCCCCGTGTCTAAAAAAAGAGAAATATTAAGGTTAGCGAGGGGATTAGCAGCGTGCTGCGACGTTCCTGATCCCATCTGCCATGTGAATGGCTTTCCTCAAAAAAAAAAAAAAAATCAAGCGTGGTTTTGAGAAAGCGAGGGGAGTAAAGAAGAGTCGCTGCGGACGAGCGTCCGGGAGCACAAGGGCATGGGGTGAAGCAAATGTCTGGAAACTCGGCTCCAAAATGTCCTGGCTGAAGGATTTCTCCCCAAATCAGAACTCACGCACACGTTGCTAGTTTAGTTTTTATTAGTTTCTGGCAGGGAAATGCTTTGGTCTGCCCTCTCCTGGGTGGAAGGCCTAACCTTGAACAATTCTCACTGCTGGGGACTTGCTTCGGTTTTCCTCTGCGTCCATCCTGGCACGTGCCCATTCCCACCTCACGGCGCTCGCCCAGCCTGGCCGGAATTCCAGCAGGAAGACATAACTGATCTCGTGGTCCTCTGGACCTGCTTCTTCACAGCGAGAAGGTGGCCGTCCTGCGCGAGCCGAGAGCTGCGCTGGCACCACAGCCCACGAGGATCGGAGCAACTCCCCGTTCCCGAAGAACATCCCGGGCTGGGTTCATCCATGCGGGTAAACGCTCGCGAGCGGATCCAGATCACCGGCAGGAACCTCTCGCCAGGGCAGGTCTCTCCACCAGTGCTGAGTCCATTCCCACCTCCCAGGCGAGCACCCGGAGCTCCCGTGTCTGCCAGGTGCTGGAAAATGCCCCAAATTTACCCCCGGACTCGGAGTCACTCACAAGTGACCATGAACGCGGCTCCGCACGCCCCCGGCAATCCCTGCGATGCTTCTGGCACGGGACGGCCCGGCCGGTCCCCGACCCTTCCATGGCGGCTCCAGATCATCTTGGCGGGGCCATTGGTTGCGATTTGAACTTGGTTTTGCTCTTGTGAAGCCTTTACGGAGGTTAAACGCCAACACCAGGCAGCCGTTCTTCCTGCAAGGCTCAGGCTTCGCTCCGAGGCCACCTCGTTCTGCTGAAACTCAGATCCACAAAAACCATTCTTAATTTTCCCCAAACAATCGGCACCAAGACCCTCTGAGGGAATTTCCTTCTAGATATCGCAGGTTTTAATTAAAAAAGATCTTCAGGCTGTTTTTTGGAGCATCAATCCCTGCTCGTTTCTCTCCTCCCCCTCCGCAAAGGGCTGCTCTCCTGCCCATTTGTGATAACGAAGCCTGCAAGTCAATATTAATATTTCCTGTTTGAGCTCCGTCTTGCGGCTCATCAGCAAATATTTGCAGTGTCTGTAACACCTGCCTTCAAAAAATCCCTGAAATTTCTGGGAAAAGCCTTTTTTTTTTGGCAGAGGAGGGCTGAAGCCGATCCCGTGGCACATGTTTTTCAGCGGCTCGAGCTGGCAGAGGGGTCTTACACCACTGACGCCGTCCATAAAACAAAGCAGAGCCGTTCTGCAAACAGGTTTGAGAAAATACAAAATATTTACACCCAGTCAGGTGCCTGTCTCCTGGCTCAGGCTTCAAATACCCAGTTTGAGAAAGAGCGGGCTGGAGACGGCGCAGGTTTCCACTCGGAGCATCCCCGACGGCGCCCTGGATCCCCCCTTCCTTAAAGTCTGTCCCCAAAATAATCCCATTAAAGGACAAAACGAGATGGAAACCAGAGCTCGGCTCACGGCGCTGCAGGTCCCGCTAGGAGAACAGCGGCTGCACAACACTCCAACGTGTTTCCCTAACGAAAAACTAAGTTTTATTACCCAAACGATGACCGGCTTTGACCCCACTCATGTCCCGACCCCTGCCGCCATTTAAAAACCCTACACTAATATCCCCGAACAGAGTTAACTACCTTATTAATTAATCTCTTTATTATTTCTCAGCTAATTAAGATCCAAAGAGTGATAAGAAGGGTATTTCTCAACCTCCTGTGTAAACTCAGTGTGTTTCATCCGATAATTTTCTCCTAATTTTCGCCCACAGCTCTTGGCAGAGCGGCCGCCAGCTCCACCGGGAGCTGCTCCAGCGACGGTCCGGGCACCGGAAAACACAAACCGTGGCCACTCAGCCAAGGAGGCACCAGCAGAAAGCCTGGAAAAAGTAGAAAAAACCCCAGAAAGGGTCACGGATACAGTTTAAAATGCAAAGAATACTTTTCCCTGCGAAAGACGACAACGGCCTCACGCCGCTCTCCTCCTCCTGGTCACCAAAAGTGCCGTTTACACACGTTTTGCCAGTAACAACGAGCTCTTTGGAGAATTTTTTTTTTTTCTCTGGCTCTCTACGAGGAGCCCCCAGGGGTGCCGCACTCAATCTGGATCCCCCAAAAGGATTCCCCCAAATCCCCCAGGATTTAACTTTCCTGGACGGCCCTTAATCCCCCAGGGGGATGACGCAGAGGTGGCGGCGCCGGCACAGAGGAGGGCCCGACCGTTAAATCCCACTAAACCCAGCGTTTCCGTGTCCCCACGTCGCTCTGCCCGTGGCAGGTTTTGCTTCGCCTGCTCCTCTGGCCACGTCCAACCCTGGGACGACGCGACGCCAAAGCAAACAGGTCGTTATTTATTAACAGGCTGCAGGTGGCTCGTCGGCTCAGACACCCAAGAGAAAAGCTGATTTTTCACAGGCTCACGCCGCACTCCGCTTTGTTTTGCTCCCTGAGCTCGTTTCCAGCCATGTCCTGGGAGGCCGAGCAGAAAGAAAAGGAGGTGAAAACCAATGTAGGCAGCAGGGACGTCCCTGTGCCGCCGTTGCTCGCTGAGCACATCCCAAATCCGAAAAGGTGGTGACTTTACCGCAGCCGAATCAAACAATTTACCCCCCAGGTCACCGAATGAGATCTCTAACTCTTTGCCTCCGCTCAGGAGCACGCTGCTGCCACTTCCCCAGTGTGAGGCTTCACGTCCCGTCTTCCCATGCATGGGGAACAGGAGCTGGAGGAAAATTATTTTCTTCTCTAGGGAAGCATAAAAAAAAACAACCCAGCAGAGGAGTTTGCTGACAATCAAGCGGCTCCTTTGCTCTTGGTCTGGTGGCACCTGACACGGGGGGAGGAAGGCAGTGCCAGAGTCACCCCCACCCCCGGATGCGCTCTTCCTCCAGCGAAGGGCACCAGGATCCCACATTTTGGGGGAACAGCACCCGCCAGCCGGGTGGGTAACGCAGAGGCACGACCCCGGGGCTCCCTCGCTGCCGGTCCAAACCCAAGACACCAAGACCTGGAGCGCTGGGGCCGGCAGCCACACGACACCTCTGGGTTGTTTTTTTTTCCACCCGTGTTTCCGCATGCCTTGCGACGCCGCTGCGGTTTCCCGGCTGTATCCCAGGGATGCGGGTGAAGATGACTTTCCCCTCCCGAGCTTTCCACGTCAGAAGACGCCTCTCGACAGCTGGGGAAGCCTCTGGCTCCTCTCCCCAAGCACACAGGCTCTGAGTTCTCTAACAAACCAGTTGGGAAGCTGTAGGAGGGGGGAAAGGAAATAAAGGGGCATTTTTTCCCCACCTTGTCTTGTGCTCTGGCTCCTTTCCCAGCAAGTAAGGCGGCACCCGCAGCGTTATTCCCCATAACCCCCACGACAAGCCAAGGACAACGGACGGCAGCAGCGTCTGGCCCTAAATCCTCCCCTGTCAGGGTACATCCGGCACCCATCCCATCCTAGACAACCCCCTGTGCCCGTGTGGGCTTAAATCAAGACAGGGTTTGTCAGAAAACAAGCTGGGGAAAAAAAAAGACAAGCTTTCAGGTCTTCTGGGTTAAATCCAGCACAGGTACGGGGCCTGCAGAGACCCACCGACCACGTGACCGCCAAAGGGAAGGAGCGAAGAGGAAGGTCAGAGCAGAAAACATTGTAATTTAACCTGACATCGATCTGGGCAAGGCGGCGGAGAGGCCAGGGCTGCAGCCTGGCAATAAAGAATTAAAGGCAGAAATAATTAATGCTAATCAGCAAGGTTTCACAGGAAGGAGGGCTGAGGAACGGAACCCGACACGGGCCCGAGGAGAGGCCACTTCTCTGGGAGCTCAGGTAGCTCTGTCAGATTTAAAGGTGCCACAGTCCCGTGGGGGAAAAAGAAGGTGAAAAAAGAGAAATATTAAAAAAACCCAAACAAAACAGTGCTTGATTCAGTAAGAATCGTGACGCTATAAAGCTACCGACGGCCTCTTGGCGTACAAGCAGGGTACAAGCAGGAACTGCTGATGTTCGGATATCACCCGTTGTAAAAATAATGGAGCGCCTGCCTTGTGGGGTGAGAAAGCGGGAGCAGACGGACCCACTGCCTGCTAATGAGGCCAACGACGCCCTGGACGCGTCTCCTCCTCTGCGTCGTGCAGCACGAAGCTTCGCAGTAAACCAGAGGCCTCTTCTCCACGTCCCTCTTGCGGGCCCTCGAGCGCTTCAGAGCGGTGGAGAGGAGGCCCCGGAGCGAGGCGCGAGCGGCGGCAGCGAGCCCTGCGCCACGTGCCGCCCGGCAAAACCGGCCCTGCGGGACCGGCTGGGCCGGGGACCTCAGATTCAAGTAGCCAGGAGGAAGTTAAACGAGCAGAGGCGCGTCCACCAGAGCAATTTCAGCCGACGAAATGATGAATGAGAGATAAATAAAGCCCTGAATAAAAACAGTTATTATCCGCACGTGAGAGGAAGAATAAAAGCGGCGTCACGGCCGACGTGCTCCTCAAGTCAAGGGAAAGGCAGGTCCCGGATGCCGGCGCTGCCCTGACCGATACCGGCCTCCACAACCGCCAGCAGCGTACGGGATTCTGCTCTAATTACAGAGGGGAAAATTGCTTTTGGGCCCTTCAGGCTGGGCGCCTTTGGGGGCTGGAGTCTGGGGTTAAACGGCATGAAGGAAAAGGGCCCCAACGCCCCAAGGGCATGACGCCTTCGGGGGAAGCCTCTAGCTCAGAGGAAAAGCAACTTGGGTTGAGGAATCTGCCCCTTCCGGGCTCCCTCTGGGATGAGGCCCGTGGGGAGAAAGCGGCTCGTTTGTGAGCAGCGTCCATGTTCTGGAGCAGCAGAGAAGGGCCCAGGGCACGAGCCCCGGCTTTTCTTGGCCATGTGAACGTCACGTCTTCATCCGGAGCAGGGGCAGAGCGGCAGAAATTTCATATTAAAACGCAGCTGGCAGGATATTAAACAATAAAAATGCATCAGACAGCAGTTTTTCTCCACTGCTGGAGGTATTTCACAGAGATGTCCAGCTACCGGTCACTGCCAAGCGGTAAAACCAGAATTAATTGGTGCTACATAACAAGATCTGGCACCTTTTAGGCCACATCTGATGTCCAGGCAGTGAAACTGGAACGGGTCTCATCACCCAAGGAGGTGTGCGACTGCAAAAAACTCAGGAGAAACCCAATTTCTGCCTGTTTGGTTCTTAAAAAGGAGGCGTGGCTGCTGGTTATTGATGGTTTTCGGTCTGAGATAGAGAAACGTGAGGAGCTTTCGGGACGGCCACGCTCGCGGCCCAGCGATGCCCTTTACCGTATCTGCAGCCGGTCGCCGTGTTTCGGTGTGGTACGGCGCGTCCTGAAATCCACAGCCAGCCCCGTCACGCCGTTCCCGGGAGCCCTGGAGGCGTCCTGGTGCGAACCCTCTTCCCCAGCCTGGCCGAGGGGCCTCGAGCAAAGCCCCCGACGGCTTCGGCGCCCGCTGGCAGCAGCTCCGCGGCCGCCAGTGCTTCGCTGGAGCCCATGTTCCGGCCGGGCCCCCGACGTTTCCCGGGAACACGACACTCCTCCGCTCGCCACACCGAGCTCCCCGTGCTGCCGGGGGGGGCTGGGGCAGGCGGCAGCACCCAGAGACGTCTCCGGAGCCTCTGGGGTCTCAGAGGGACGGAGCTCCGGGTCGTCGTCTCCTTTCTCCTCCCTTGGGCAGGTGAAGCTTCACAGACGCTTTGGGGTTTCTCCGTGCTGCTGCCGTGGGGCCGTCGCCCTCTTCAGCGGTGGCGGGTGGCCCAGACGCCCGCTGGAGAGCCAGGGGCTTTTCCCCCCGGCGCTGGCGGAGCCCAACCATCGCCGCCACACCGGCCCAACGCCGGGAGCTTCCGGAAGCGCGGCCGAAGCCTTCGACGGTGGGAGGACGTGGGCGCTGATCTGGCTCTGCTGAGCCCACGGTTTTGTCGTCAGCTGCCCCGGGGGGCGGTTTGGGGGGTCCCCAAGGCCGCGCTCGGGCACCCAACCCCGGGACTTCCCCCTCTGCTCTGGGGACTGGGGGGGGGTGTCTCTTCCCCGGGCCTGAGGGGCCACAACGGGGCTTCTGCTCCAGCCTCTTCGGCACCGGCGCGGCCCCAACGCCGGAGCCCGCCCTGAGGAGCCGAACCCGGTGTCCACAACCACCCCAGCCCCCCCGTCCCCCGCCGTTACCGTGTCTCCAGGGGTCTTTGGGCTCCACCGCCCCGGAGACGATGTCCTCGTCGGAGGGGAACGTCACCCGCTTCGCACCGGGCCGCAACCGCCCGTCCTCGGTCCCCCGGGCCGCCGCGGGCGGGGAGGCCTCAGCGGGCGGCGGGGCCTCGGTCCCGGGCTCGGGGGGGGCGGGCGCCGCTCCGCTGCCCGGCACCGGGGCCTCCATGGCGGAGCTCTCCCTCCTCACCGCCGCCCCGGGGGCATCGCCCGGCGCTGAGGGGCCGCTCGGCGGCGGGGCCGGGGGGTTGGGGGGGGCCGCAGCCGCCGCGCACCGGAGCGGAGCCGCCGCCGCCGCCCGCCAGCACCGCAGCGGCCTCCGCCTCCGCCGCCGCACTTTCGCCACGGCGGGGGGGTGCGGGGGGGGGAACGAGCGGCGGGGGAAGGACGAAGAGAAGCGGGGCGCGAGGAGGGAAAAGCGGGGAAGGGGATGTGGCCGCGCCGCTGCGTTCGGCGCCGCGCCGGTTCCCGGGGTCGCGGGGCGGGCAGCGGTGGCGAATCTGCGGCGGCGAATCGTGACGGGGCCGGCGGCGGGAGCAGCGCGGGGATCGCGGCGGCACTTTCGCCACGCCGAGGTGGGGGGGGAAGGGGCGTGCAGCGCCCACCGGGAGCGCGGGGCCGAGGGACGACGCGCGGAGAAGCGCCGCGAACCCCAAAACGCGGCGTCCGCCTGCGCGTCCCCCCCCGCCGCGGTCCCGCGAATCTGCGGCGCAGCGGCCCCGCGGGACAACGACGCCCGTGGGCTTCCGGTGGCGGCGCGCACGCGCGGGGGCGCCACGCGGGTGTGCGGGTACGGCGGCCCCGGGGGGGCTCCACGCGTGTGCGGGTGCTGGGGGGGCACTTTGTGGGGTTTGGGGCTCCGTGGGGAGCTTGGGGGGGGGCTATGGGGGCCCCGCGGGCCCGTGGGGGGGTCTTAGGGGCTGGGGGGCTGCCGCGAGGGGCACTGGGGGAGGCTGGGGGGTCATGTGGGGCTGGAGGGGGCTCTGTAGGGGACACGGCGGGGGGGGGGGGGTGTTGTTTGGGGACCAGGAAGCCTCATGGGGGGGGTTGGGGCTCCGTGGGGAGCTTTGGGGGGGGGCTATGGGGGCCCCGCGGGCCCGTGGGGGGGTCTTAGGGGCTGGGGGGCTGCCGCGAGGGGCACTGGGGGAGGCTGGGGGGTCATGTGGGGCTGGAGGGGGCTCTGTAGGGGACACGGCGGGGGGGGGGGGTGTTGTTTGGGGACCAGGAAGCCTCATGGGGGGGGTTGGGGCTCCGTGGGGAGCTTTGGGGGGGGTCTGTGGGGGCCCAGGGGACCCGCGGTGGGGGGGTCTTAGGGGCTGGGGGGTCGCCACGAGGGGCACTGGAGCCCTGGGGGGTGAGGGGCTCTATGGGGGCACAGGGGGGTGGGGGAGGTTACTGGGGGGGTTGAGGGCTCGTGGGGGGGGGGCGTGGCGTGGCACAGGGGGTTGTTTGGGGACCAGGGACCCTCGGGGGGGTTTGGGGCTCTGTGGAGGGTCGGGGGGGGGGGCGGGCGGGCACGCGTGGGTATAGCGGGGGCTCAGGAGGAGCAAGTGGGGGCTTGAGGGGCTCCTGGGGGGACCCATAGGACAAGGGGGGGGCTGATGGGGAGGGAAAAGGGGGTGCGGGGGGCCTGGAGGTGACCACCCCCCATTTTTCTCCCCCCCAGGAGCTGCCATGCCGGTGCCGGTGCCCGTGGGGGTCCTACGGCTCCCGCGGGGCCCCGAGGGCTCGAGCCGGGGTTTCAGCCCCACCTCGCCCCGGTTCCAGGCGCTTCTGGGGGAGCCTGTGGCGGCCCAGGGGGTCCGGGCAACGCTCCGGCAGCGCTACCTGCGGGGGCTGGGGGCCGCCCGCGGCCGCCCCACGCGGTTCTGCCTGCGGGCGGGGGTCTGCGTGGAGGCCGTTTTCGGGGCCGCCGACGTGGGGGCCGTGGCTTTCCAGGTGGACGCCCTGCGCACCCCCCTGGGGGTGCAGGCGGCCGCGCTGCTGCGCTGCACCGATGTCCTCGCCTACTCCTTCCTCCTCGATTAACCCCTAAGTAAAAAAAAACCCAACCAACAAACTCCCTTTTCTGCCCTTTTTCCACCAGAATTACAATTTCTTCCAGAGGATGGGGAAAAAAAAACCACAGAGGGTGGGGGGAGGATCCGGGTTTTCATCTTTATTTGCTGTTGACATCTTCACCCACTCCTTCCTCCTCAACTAATTGTTAATTAAAAAAAAACCCAAACCCCAAAACCAACCAACAAAGCCCTTTTTTGTGCCCTTTTTCTACCAGAATTGTAATTTCTCCCAAGGGGTGGGGAAAAAAAAACCACTCAAGGAAGGGTGAGGGTTCAGGTTTTCATCTTTACTTGCTGTCGCTGTCCTTGCCTACTCCTTCCTCGTCAACTAACCGTTAATTAAGAAAAACCCCAAAACCCAGATAGCCCTTTTTCCACCAAAATTACAATTTCTTCCAGGGGCTGGGGGCAAAAAAAACACATGTCAGGAAGGAGGATTCAGGTTTTCCATCTTTATTTGTTGTCAGCGGAACCGGCGCCGTCAGTGCCGGTAGTGGGGGCTCCGGGAGCGGGACCGGGAGCGCCTGTGGAGGGGGGAGAGGCGGGGGGGTGTGAGAGTGGGGGTCACCCCCCCCACGGGGTCACCCCGACTCGCAGGGCGGGAGAAGGGGACGTACCTCCGGGAGGAGCTGTATTCCCGACCTGCAAGGCAGAGGGGATGCTCAGGTGATGTGCTGCAGCCCCTTTTCCACCCTTTTTTCCCCTCAGAGTAGTTTCTTCCCCCTCCAAGGTCTGAGGGGGGAGGGAGCTGCTCCCTGTTATTTTTGGGGGCTCCACCAAGCCCCTTCACCCCCTCCCCTTGCCGGCACTCACCGTAGCGCGGGGACGGGGACCGGCTCTGCCGGCTGTACTGCCGCTCCCACTCCTCCCGCTCCTTTTCCCGCCGTTCCCTCTCCCTGATGAGACACAAAATGGGGGGGGGGGGTGTTGGGGGGGGGCCCTTTGCAGCCAAGGCCCCCCCAGATCCACAAGAGATATTTACTTCATGCGGATCTTCCGTGCCATGGCCCGCAGCTCGTCCTCCCGCTCCTGCAAAAGAGCATCCCGTTAACTGGTTCTCATCAACCAGTTCTCATTAATTTCCTGTTACTGAGCTCCCATAAACCAGCTCTGCCCCTCCCCCCACCCTGGGGTTGGGTACACGGTGTCAGCCCCTGTCCCGCCCCTACCTGTCTCTCGTGTTCCTGCTGCAGCATTTTTTCCTGCGCTGCCTTTTTATCAGCTTTAACTAGAAAATAAATAGAAAAGCAAAAATGGGGGGCTCAGGGGGGTTGGGGGTGCAGCCGGGGGGGGTGCAGCAAGGCTGGGGGGGCTGCTTACACTGTCGGTTCAGCGCCTTCTGCATGCGCAGCTTCAGCTTCTCCTGCGGCGTCAGTTTGGGCTGCAAAAAACCAGAGTTGCATGTGAAGGGGGGGGGTGACACACACGAGCTGTCTGGTCTGGGGATGCCCCCCCAATCCCTGGCAGAGCCGTGTGCTGCCCCCACCCGCCCCAGCCCCCTCTGTGGGGATTGGGTGTCCCTGAGCAGTGGGGACTCCCAAAGTGTCACCCCTGGGTGCTGTGGCAACAAATGTTGGTGGGGGAGTTCCCCCCCTTGCCCCCAACCCCATCAGAGCGCTGGTGGCCCCAGGAGGTGCCACCCACCCCCGGGGGACACACGGGCATGGCCTGAAGCGCCTGGGGACACCAGCAAGGGGGTGGCCTGGGGACAGAGGGCGGCTGTGGGGTCACGGAGCCTCCAAGCAGGGCGAGGGGCCCCCCTATCCTCCCTCATAAGCCACTTAAGGACCCACCGGGCACGGGCACAGCCCCCCGTGCCAGCCTGGGCCCAGCGAGGCAGGGTGGGAAACCTTCAGCCAGATCCCCGGGGATGGGGGGGTCCCCATTTTCTTCCCCCCATTCCCCACAACCCTCCTGGAGCCGGGGTTGCCTCGCGTGGCCCATGGCCCCGCTCCCAGCCTGGCAGCAGCGCCCCCCCCACCCCCCCAGCTCCAAGGAGGGAGCGGGACCGGGCACCGGCCGAGGGGGGGACACGAGGGGTCGCGGGGACACCTCCACCACCACCACATCCCTTTGCCTGCGCTGCAGAGATGCCAATTAAACAGGGGAGGTTAAATTCTTACTGACTTTGGCAGCTCCTGTCTCTTTACCAGCAGCAGTGTCAGCCCTAAAACGGGGGGAAAAAATAATAAAAAAAAACCCGAATGTGGAAATGAGCGCGGGAGGCATGGCGTGACCCCCCCGGGTGCCCCCCCCACATCCACTCCCTCACTTTTTCAGTTTCTCCCCCACGGCGGGTGATGCCGCGGGCCTGGGCGGTTTCTCTCGCACAGGAGACGCCGACTTGCTGCGGCTCGGCGAATCGCTGGGGCTTCGGCTGCTCCGGCTGCTGCTCCAGTGGCGGCTGGACCTGCCGCCTCGCCGGTAGCGCTCCCCAGACCTGGAACGGCTCCTGCGGACGGGGGGGGAAATTGGGGGGGGGTGTTGGGGGGCACCCAAAGGTTGATTGGGGCTCCCCATGACCCCAGCGCCGAGCAGAGACTGTGCTGGGGGAGCTCGCAGCGTCCCACAGCACCAGGGAATGAAGCCGCCCGCTACCAGGGTGTTTGATGGGCTACATTCCCCTTCATCTAACGCTTTTTTTAGGCTACAGGGACCAGTGGGAGGCTCCCAGTAACAAACTGGGAGCAGTCTGGCAGGGGCTGGAGTGCCAAGAGAGCCCAAGACGTGGGGGTTTGCTCGGCGTGAAGGGATGGCCGAGAGAGAGGGCGATGAGCCGCTGGTGAAACCTGCCGTGGAGGAGCCCAGTGAAGAACTGGGCCAAAATGGGCAGAAACTGGGAGAACTGAGGGTGTAGCTCACCTGGAGCGGCGGCGGGAGCTGTAGCGATACCCCCGGTCAGGGGAGTAGGACCTGGAGCGGCGGCGGCTGTCCCGGGAGCCCCCTCCTCCGGAGTAACGGCGGCTGTGGCTGTGGGAGCGCGAGTAGCGGCGGCTGCGGGAGCGGCGGTAGCGGCTGGAGCGGTGGTAGCCGCCACCTCGGTGCGAGCGGGAGCTGGAGCGTGAGCTGGAGGAGGAGGAGGAGGATGGGGAGGTGGAGGAGGAGGACGAGCGTCTCCTGGAAGGGACAGAGGGAACAAGGTGTTGGCACGCGGGATGAGGAGGAGCCGGGGGAACCTCGGTGCAGCGCAGCGGCGGCACAGCCAGATCCTGCCGACAGCCCGCCAGGGCTGAGCCCCGAGGGCCAAATGGGCACCCTGCCCCTGCGTCGTGCCTCCTGCCACAGGCAGAACGGCCCTGGAGCCGCTTGGCCCTCAGCCGAGGGGCAGCAAGGCCCCAGGGCTCGCAGCTGTGCCAGACGGCCACCACCGGTTCCCTCCCTGAGTGCTGGCAGACTCTTTTATTTTAGGGCAGGAAGCAGCTTGATTCACCCCCAAATTCCAACCCCCCAACCCTGCCTGTCTCCAGGAAGACCTGGAGAAGCCACAGAAACCCTCTCGGAGCCGGCAAACGCCACCCCGGCACCGCAAAACCGTGACGGGGAACCCACCCGCTCCCTCCCACCGCGTTTCCCCCCGCTCTCCGCCTCGAGACGCGCCGGCAGCCGGGTCACTGCGGCTTAAGGGTTGGGAAAACGAGCTGGATGGGAGAGTTACCGACCGGGACGAGGTGCTATGACCTGCGGCGGTGCTGCCGGGCTGCCCTGGAGCGGAACGCTGTTTGCCGAGCGCGGCAGCTTTTCCGGGGATGCCGCCGCCAGCTTGTGCCGATGCCGCCGCCGCTTCCTCATCGCTGCCGCCGAAGCTGGTGATGAAGGTGATTTTCTCCTCATGGCCGGGAGATGGGGTGCGGGAACGGGAGCGGGATTCTGAGGTGGACTCTGAAGGGGAGCTGCGAGGCAGCGAGGCAGTTACAAAAAAACCCCCCAAAACCCAAAACGCTCCTTCCCCCTCAAAAAACCCCGCAAGCTCCGCACGTGCCCCGCCTGGAGAACCCACTCGTCCTCAAGCCGCTCACCGTTTGTAGGGATCGTAGGTGGGGCTGTCTCTCCGCGCATAGCTGTGAAAGGAAAGGGCGTTAGGGAAGAAAAAAAAAAAAAAAACCAAAAACCCAAATCGGGAAATTGGTGGGATAGAGCCAGGAGGAGCTGCCCGGGATGGATACGAGGGGACCAGGGCCGTGAGCTCCGTCTCGGCTGCCGGGCCCTGGAGCTCACCTGGGTGGGCTGATCTTCCTCCCTTTCAAGCGTTTTTCCCTGAATTCCCTTCTCTGGCGGCGAGAGCGACGGCCCTGGGAGAGCAGCTGCAGCTAAAAGGCAGCATCGACCACGCGGAGGAACCACCCCGGGGGTTTAGGGGCCCCCCTGCTACCCCGGGAGGCTCGGAGAGCTCCCCTTACCGAGTACATCGCCTTTTCTTCTTCCAGGGCTTTGGCATTTTTAATAGCTTCTGCCTCCTCTTTGTCCTTCCGCAACATCCTTTTACCCACCCCCCCCCCAAAAAAAAAAAAAAAAAAAAAAAAAGAAAAAAAAAAAGAAAGAGACCCTCAGTAAGAGTCAGCACCCAGAAACGGAGAAGATTTTTCTGGGGGGGGCCCATCCTACAGACAAGCACATCCCGCAAAGGATTCGAGAAGAGGAGGCCCTGGGGAGGCTCTGCCGGGCCACCAGCCGTACCTGACGAAGTCGCCCTCGGCCATGCCGTAGGTGGTCGCCTGCTTGTTCAGGTCGGCCACTTGCTCCTGGTTGAGCTCGTCCACGTCCACTTCCACGTCTGCGGGCAGAGAACGGGCAGCTCAGCGCACCCCAAGTAGCAAGGCAGGGCTGGGCACGTCTCCCAAAGCTGGGGGGAAGCAGCCCGGCAACTCTGAGGGTCGTTACCGATATCGGGGATGACTTCGTCTTCGTCCGTGTTGCTGTCTTCCTCGGAGTCTTCCTCGTCACCACGCTTCTCCAAGGAGTTCTCGAGCTCGGCCACGGTGCTGTCCTCATACGTGTAGCCAATGGAGGCTTTTTTCTCCGCCAGCCTGCGCGCAAAACACACTCAAAATGGCCCCGGGACAGGGACGGGCCGGCCATTTTGGCGGGGGACAACGTCAGAGCACCGCCAGGAGCGGACGGTGCAGCCGGAGGCTGCTCGGTCCCACCCCAGTAGAGGGGAAACCGGGACCAGTTGGGAGTGAGCGTTTCTCAGCGCAGCCCGCCCGCCAAGGACAAGGACATGACAACTGTGCTCTGTCACCTCTTTGCACACTCACTTCTTTTTCTCGTCTTCGTTTGGCTTCTGGAGTCCCCCGTAGAGCTCGTCGATATAGATCTGGTAGAGACACTGCTCCTCTGAAACTGCAACCACACTGGGGAGTTACCACCCCGCTTTCTGCCCGCTCAGAGAGCTGATTAACCACAGCTCGTTAGAGGCAACGCAGCTCTCCCAGCGCTCCACCACCCCCACAGAGGGGACACGACTGTCCCCTCGCCCTTCGGCCGGCTGTGCCCCGCGTAAGCCAGGGTTTTCCCCAAATTGCGGGGTCTCGCGGTGTCTCGGTGCAGCCCTGACCCTCCCACCCGTGTGAGGCACTTACTGCCGGCAAAGTCGTTCTGCACCAGCCCCCGGTACCGCTCGTAGTTACATTTTCTCTCATCAGACTCCTGCTCGGGGGAGCTGGAAAGGAGCAGACGCAGCTTTCGGTGCTCACAAGCCTCTGGGGAGACGGAGGTTCCCCCTCTCCCCAAGGGATTTTGGATGCTGGGAAAAAGCCACGGCCCCTTTCTGCTCAGATTAGCAAAACCAGATTCCCCAGTCGCGTGGAGAGAGCGGGGCTGGGGTTTGCAGGCAGAAAAATCACGTGCTGGTCTGGAATTCCCTTAAAAACCCAGCGAAGGAGCAAGAAGGGAACAGGGGCTGCTCCCAACAGACCCAGCCCCAGCTCCGGTGGAATTTCCCCTCTGCTCCAAGCAGGGCTGACCCGCTCCAGAGACAGACACCCCACCAACCTCCGGGGGTTGCGGCAGGACTTAATTAACCCCCTCGCTCTAATTTTGGCTTTTCCATCTCAGTTTCTTACTGTAGAACCCTGCAAACATCTCAGCCCCGTCCTCTTGAACATTTTAGGTATGGAAAAGCTGCTGTGGGGTTTCCCTTTGCCCCGTGTTCCAGCCCTGCCCATCCCTCCGCACTCGCTCCAGCTTATCCTCCTCGTACTGGGATCTCCACACTGGTCCCAGTATGTAAAGCCCAAAAACCAGCCCTGCAGCGACCCCAGACAGGCGACGCTGGTTCCGAAATCTCAGGCAACCGCTCCAAAACAGACCCGAGAAGGCCTGATCCGGACCCGGCAGCTCCCGTCGAAGCGGGGTGCCCCGGCGCCCCACGGCTTACATGGGGTTCAGCAGGGGCGGGGTGTACATGGGGATATAGTCCAGGTGCGCCCGCACGTCGAAACGGTCGATCATGTTGTTGGTGTCGCCCTGCCAGGGCATCCTGAGGGGAAAGAGGAGTCGCCAGGGTTGGGGGACAGCCAGCAAGCGCCCCCCCCCGGGAGGAGGAGGACCCCCCAGATCTCCACACCCCCACACCCCCCCTGCAGCACCACAGGCCGCGCTTGGCTCCCTCGTGTGAGCGGGAAACCAACTCATTCACCACAGCGGCGTCTCCTGGAAGCCCCAGTGGAGCAAAATCCCTTTTTTTTTTTTTTTAGCTTTTATGAACAAAAATCAGCCCAAATTTCACTTCCCAGGGCGGGATGGACCCAGCCAGCCCCAGGTCTGCGCTACAAGGAGCCGGGGACAAAAAGCCCCCCCCCACACCCCCAAAGCCTTTGCCAGCAGATCAGCACCTCGCAAAGACACTGCGACTGCACCACAGCCCCCCCTCCAAACCCCCCTGCCCTGGGGAGCCGCGGGGGCCACCTCCAGCCCCACGCGGGGCTACTCACATGTTGACGGGGCTCTCGGCAGCCAACGCGACAGCCGAGTCCAGGTGGACTTTGCAGGCCCGGCCGTGAACCTGGAGGAACTGGGCCGGGTCCTTTTTCTAGGAGGAGCAGAAACCCCGATAGGGGAAAAAAAAAAAAAAACAAAAAAACCCCAAAAAACACACCAAAGGAGTAAAAAACCCAAGGGTTAGAAAAAGGGGAATAGGAGCCCTGAGCCTGGGAGAAAAGGGGGAGCCCTGAGCCTCCAGCGCTGGAGAAAAGGGGGAGTGGGAGCCCTGGGGAATAGGGGGAGCCTCGAGCCTCAGGAAAAGGGGGAGCAGGAGCCCTGAGCCACAGGGAAATGGGGGAGCCCCCGGTCTCCAGCACTGGAGAAAAGGGGGAGTGGAAGCCCTGGGGAACAGGGGGAGCCTCAGGAAAAGGGGGAGCAGGAGCCCTGAGCCTCAGGGAAAAGGGGAAGTTGGAGCCCTGGGAAAAAGGGGGAGCACAAAGAGGCCAGTTTTGCTCGTATGAGTTTAGGGCACCCACCCAGGGACATCCCCGTGGGGCAGCAGCGGGTGCCAGAACTCCTTTATCCACCCCAAAATGAGCCACGAAGCGCCCAGAGGGTTCCCAAACATCCCAGACATGCCCCAAATGGGGACCCATCAGGGAATGGTGATCGGGGGCCACCGCTGTCCCCGGGGAGGGGGGAGGACGGGGACACTCACGATTTTCTCGTAGTACTCCCTGCGGCGCTCTGCTCGCTTCTTGTAGTCCACCATCATCCCCCGCAGCTTGCGCTCGTGCTTGCGGGCTTCGTGCCACATCCTGGCGGCCCCCAGCTGCCACCGAGCCGGGGGGGCGTCCCACCGGGGGGCGAGCAGGAAGAGAAGGCAGAGGAAGAAGAGGTCGACGGCTGTTCCCTGCCTGAGGGTGAAAAGCTGCGTTGGGGTACACGGAGCAACCCGGGGTGGGGGGCACTTGGCGGCAATACGGGGAGAGGGGGTGGGCAGCCCTGAGTGATGGGGACACCGGGTGTCCTCGGGGCAAGGAGGGGAAGGAGAAAGGGCCGGGGGCGGTCAGACACGGGGGGAAAGGGGAGTCCCGGTACATGGGGAGGCGAAGAGATGGGAGGAGGCACACCGAGGTGGGGGACACACCGGGCACCCTCGGGGCGCGGGGGGGGGAAGGCCCTTGGGGAAGGCCTGGCGCGGAAGTCCCGGCCGCGTCCCACCGTGAGCGGGAGCCGCGGCCCCGGCGGGTGGAGGGGACCCCCCGGGGGGTTTTGGGGAGCGGGAGAGGGGTTGGGGTACGGGTGGAGGCGGCCCCGCCGCCATTAATCCCTCACCGCTGGGCCCGCGGCCATGGGGCGACCCGGAAGCGGAAGTGAGGCAGCGGGGAGGGGGCGGGACGTTGACGTGGAACGGGGCCGGCGCGGTACCGCCCACCGGGGGGCGAGGCCTGGCTTCGGGGGCGGGGCCAGAGGCGGGGCCGCGGAGCAGGGGCTGGTCCCAGGGCAGGGCCCTGACGGACACTGGGCCAGACTGGTTCTGGTGCTGGACCCAGTCCCAGAGTGATACTGGGCCACGCTGGTCCCTAGTATTGGTCCCAGTCCCCAGGGAGTACTGGGCAGTGCTGGTCCCAGTCCCTGGGGGTTACTGGGCCAGGCTGGTCCCTGGTGCTGGTCCCAGTCCCAGGGCTGTACTGGGCCAGGCTGGTTCCACTGCTGATCCCAGTCCCCGAGCGACACTGGGCCGTGCTGGTCCCAGTCCCCAGGGGATATTGGACTGTGCTGGTCCCAGTTCCAGGGTGATACTGGGCCAGGCTGGTCTCCCAGTGCTGGTCCCACTCCCAGGGCTGTACTGGGCCAGGTGGTCCCACTGCTGATCCCGGTCCCAGGGTGATACTGGGCCAGGTTGGTCCCAGTCCCAGGGCTGTACTGGGCCAGGCCAGTCCCGGTGCTGGTCCCAGTCCCAGGGCTATACTGGGCCAGACTGGCCCTGTCCGGGTCCCCGTGCCAGGGCGTGGCCGGGGCTTCCCAGCAGGAATTCCCCTGGGAACCAGTTCTCCCAGTATCCCCAGTGCCCCCCCATGCCCCCACCAGGCCAACGCCGCAATGGTGTCCATGTCTTTATTGCCCCCCCCTCCCCGTCCCTGGGGACGAGGGCACCCGCGGGACCGGGGTGGTGGCACCTGTGACCCCTCCCTCCCCGGGGGGGCCACCCCGAGCCCTCCCCGGGCCCCTCCGGTGGGTCCATTCCCCCCCCTATAAATATAGTGCAAAGCGGCTTGAACGGGGCTGGGGGGGAGTCCCTTTCCGGGGGGCTCCGTGCCGCCCCGGCGGGGCCAGCCGGCCCGGGGCAGGGGGGGTGGGTGTAGGGAGCCCCCCCCAGCTTGTGGGGGGGGTTTTAGGGTACCCCTGTGCCGAGGGGGGCGGGGCAAGGGGGGGATTTCAGACATCCCCCAGGCGCAAATCGGCCTCTTTGTAGTGCCCGGGGAACATGTGGGTGCCCACCAGGCTGGCGGTGGGGTGGGGGTCAGGGGGGGGGAAAGTGGGGGCGCGGGGGGGGGACGCGTAGGGTTCAGCCAGTAATTCAGGGCCCAGACAGGCCGGGAAGTCCGTAGGGGGGTATGGGGGGGGCAACCCTTCGCGAAGGCCTGGGGGGGTGAAGGGGACGTAGAGCTGGGTCAGGGCGTCGAAGGGCTCCGGCTCCCCAGCGAAGAGGGCGAAGGCGTCTTCTGGGGGAGGGGGAGGGAAGAGAGAGGGGTTTGGGGGGGCCCCTCCTGACCCCCCAGTACCCACCTGGGCTGTGGGGGGAGGATTCAGGGTCTTGGGGTGTCCCCACCTCAACCTGGTGATCCTGGCTGTGGGGGGGTCTTGGGGACCTCTCCCATGTTTGGGGGGGACCCTGGGGCTGTGGGGGGGCCCTGGCCATGACCCAGGACTGGAGAGGGAGGGGTCTGGAGACCTCTCCCACATCAGGGGGTGACCCTGGGGCTGGGGGGTCCTGGGGGGTCCCTGGGCAGGATCCAGGTTTGGCAGGGGGGCTTGGGGACCTCTCCCAAGTCTGGGGGTGACCCTGGGCAGGACCCAAGTCTGGGGGTGGGGCTGGGGGACCTCTCCCATGTTTGGGGGTGACCCTGGGGCTGACGAGGGGTGGGCAGGGGCCTCACCCAAGTCTGGGGGGACCCCCACAACAGCAGTGGAGAACGGTCCCGCAAGGGTGGACCCTCCTGACCCCAGGTGACCCTGACAGCTCCTGCCATGACCCCCACCCCCAGCCCCCAAAACTCGGGCCGGGGCGGGGGGGCACAACAGGCCCCCCAACATGTCCCCAGGGACACCCACCTGGCGCCGGCA
Source organism: Strix uralensis (assembly GCF_047716275.1). Taxonomy (NCBI): domain Eukaryota; kingdom Metazoa; phylum Chordata; class Aves; order Strigiformes; family Strigidae; genus Strix; species Strix uralensis. The sequence continues at coordinate 329,432 of NW_027436770.1, forward strand.
GTGGCACAAAGTGATCCATGTATCCCGGCGGCTTCTTCCTCCTCTTGGCTTCGATTCCGTACGGATCTGCGGGCCCAGGGAGAGGGTACAGGGTGAGGGGAGCTCACCCCCCCACCCCAGCCTGGGAAGGGGAGCCAGGGGGTCCCCAGTATTGGGGTATCCCCCCCCCCGCTCCCCACCTCGACAAGGTTTCTCCATGCTGGCACCCACCTGAGCCTGAAAACTCCTCCAGGACATCAGGCATCCCCCGCTTCCGCTTCACGTTGACCCCGTAGGCATCTGGGGGGGCCACGGGGGGGCGTGGTGTGACCCCCAGGGTCATGTGTCGTCCCCCCAGCTAATGGTCCCCAGCACCCCCATTTCCAACCCCCACCCCCATCCTGCCGCCTTTCTCCCTGTCGCCGGTGGGTTGTCGCCACCCCCCGACCCCAGGGTGTCTGGTTCCCACCCCAGGGGCTTGTTGCCCCCTTCCCAGGGCCCTTAGCAACGCCGGGTACCGTGGTCCTTGGGCAAGTAGGTGAAGCGGAAGGACTCGCTGCAGACACTGTCGGTGAGGCGCTGCAGGAAAACCTCCACCTCCACGGGCTCGGCCAACTCCAGGTGCTGGTACGGCGGCGTCTTGAAGACAATGGCGACTTGGCGGTGCACGTCGGCCTGCGAGAAATCCGCCCGCGCTTCCCACGTCTCCTTCCGGAAAACCACCGCGATATCCTCTGCGGGGATTAAAGCGGGGGGTCAATGCCTCAGTGGGGGCTCCCCCTTCACGTCACCTCCCACCCTCAGAGCACTCCGAGGTCCAAGCACCTGAGATTCCTCCTGTGGCAACATGGGGTTCTCCCCCTCCAGCTTTGGGGCCCTTCCCCTACAGCAGAGGGGCTGGAAGGCTGCAGGACCCCCCCTGGCCCCGCCTCGAGCACCCCCAGTTCCCCCTCCAGCCCCCAGAGGGGTTTAGGAACACCCAACCCCACTTGGACTCATCCCCAGAACTTCCCAGCAGCTCTGGAATTGACCACCCTCCTTCACCCCTCTCCTGGCTTCCCAGGGGGTAATTCGGGCCCCCCTAGATGCCCTGGGGGGGTGTGGGGCCCTCCAATACCTTTCTGGACCTTGTCACAGAGCAGATAGAGCTCCTCACCGCCCGTGCAGGGACCACTCTCCTTGTTCATCCGGCAAATCCGCAGCTCCGAGGTGTTGGTGGACTCTGCGGGCAACATCGTGGCTCAGGCTACGAGCCAGCGGCTCCCAAACTGCCCGGGGAACTGGGACCGGGCACCAGGGACGTTCCCGTTGGCCTCATTTCTTCCCGAGCAGCCCTGCGGGATGCAGGTGATCATCCCACCTTGGCTACGGGCAACAAATCCCCACTGGCCAAACCAACAGCCGGAGCCGGGCCCCGGCGAGGAACTGGCTGGTGCAGCCTCACAGCTCGTCCCAACCTGGCGCCAAACGCCGGAGCAGGAAAGGGGGGCGGGGTGGTGTTTTAGGGGTCTGGTGGCCCCACTGGGGCCACGAAGCCCCCCTGACTACCACGTACTCTTGTCGAAGATGGGCTCCGAGAGCACGGGGCTGAGGTGTCGTGTCTGCCCGGAGCCATCCTTGTAGGAGGCCTGGAAGCAGATTCTCACCACGTTCATGTCCACCTCCTGATGGTTCTTGAGGGAACCGGCTGAGGAAAAGGAGAGGGGACGGTCAGTGGCCCCCCCGGAGCGGGATCGGGGACACCCCCACAGCTCCGCAGCCCCCCCAGCAACAGGGTTTGGGCCCCCCCTCAGTTTGAACCCACCCTACCTTTGAAGGGGTCAATGCCCAACTGCAGCTTCTTCTCTATCGCTGCCTCGATCTCCTTTTTCTTCACGCACTGGATGCCCAAGTTGCTAAAGCTGCCAGGGAGCAACAACATGTGGGGGGGGGGGGGGGGGGGGGCACGATGTGGCCTCCCCCCATCCTAAACCCCAGTGGACCCAAGCCCAAGGAAACCCCCCCCCGCCCAAAAATCCTGTCGGCGCCGGCTTCAAGGGGACAGTGGCACTGGGGAGGGCAGTGACACCAGGGTGGGCGTAGGAGGGGGATCAGTGCCATCTAGGGGGGCACAGGGGATGACAGTGCCATCGGGGGGGACTGGGGGGGGGGCACTGACAACTGGGGGGGGGTGTCACAGTGCCACTGGGGTGGACATGGTGTGGGGGTGGCAGCACTGGTGACATCTGGGTGGGCTTGGGGTGGGGGGTGACATTGAGGGGGTCACAAGGCTGGTAGCAGCGCTGTGGCGGGGTGACAGCACCGTGGCGGGGGGACTGGGCCTGGCATCATGTACCTGTGCTTGGGGTTGGCGTGAGGCTTGAGAACGACCTCGCAGAGCCCGTTGCTGCAGTCCTTGCCCACCAGGCCGTGGGGGTGGACGCGGTAGGGCCAGTCTTTCCACACCAAACACGCCGTCACCTTCACCTCGGGGATGGCCTGGCAGTTCAGCAGCTGAGGAAGACATAAATTTATCAGGGGGACCTCGTTTCCCAGAGACACGGGGTGGGGAGAACCACCCCAGCGTGGGTTTCAGCACCCACTACCCACCACCGGGGCCGGGCGCCTTCGTCGGGAGGCTCCTACGCTCAAGGACGGGCACGGAGCACCCCAACACCTATGGGGCTCCCGCATCCCCCCCGCAACCGGCACCCACAGGGCTCTGGCAGCCCCCCAGCAGCCTTCTGCCACCCCTAAGGCTCAGAGCTGGGCCACTAGCCGCGCGGCACGCTCACCTCGATGGCCGGCAGCGTCTTGCTGGCGTCGGTGCTGCTCTCGCCCAGGATGCTGCCAGCCGAGCGGCCCTCGCACTCGTAGCGGAACCGCATGCCCCGTTGCTTGGGCTGCTCCGTGATCACCAGTTTGGGCGGCTCCAGTAGCTCCTCCAGCTGGTCCTTGCCCTGCCCGGTAGCCGGGGGCCAGCGGTGCCGCCCACTGGTGCCCGTTGTGCCCCGCGGCACCAGCTTGGGTGACAGCGAGAGGGTGCTGAGGCTCTGGGCGAGCTGCGGGGACCGAGAGTCGGCCGGCAGCACTGTGGCACTGTAAGGGCAGGGCTCAGCTGGGCACAGCGGCCGGGTGGCTACCGCAGGGCTGGAGCCACGGGCCACCAGCTTGGCTGAGCCTTTGGGCAGCGCTTTGGCCAGGACGGGGGCTGGATCCAGCTGGAAACCGTCCTCCTTCATGACCTCTTCGATGATTTCTGCAGGATAAGGAGGGCGTCAGGGTAGCGTTGGGACGGGGAGGACCCCCAAGTCCCCGGTGAGACCCCTCAGGGCTTTCTGCGACCCCTCAATTTGCCCTGATCCAGGGGAGGGGACAGGACCGGCTGGATCTTGCCCCGTTTCCACCCGCAAATGCCTCCTTTCTGCTCAGAGCAGAGGATGGAGCAGCCATTGGGGGGGCATGAGATGCCCCCTCCCCTGCACCCCATCACAACCCCGTGGGGGGTTTGCTGCTTCACAGCACGCAGCTCTGCATCCCAAATCCTGCTCACGGCCCCGGGGAGGACGGATTCGGCCAATCCAGGGACGCAGAGAGGGGAGACCCCGTCGCCAGCTCCATCACCTGAGGCTCCAGGATCCTGCTCCGGCCAAGGTGCCCCAAAAACACGCGGCAAAACTTACCAGCTGTTCGCATACCACGGGGTCCACTCACCTAAATCATCTGCAAAGGCAAAAAAACCCCAACCCTGAATCTTCCTCCAGTACCTCCCTGACCCACGGGGGGAGCGTAGGAGGGACCCCCAGCCTGCTGGCGCCAAGCCGGGGTCACCTCAGGTCCTGGGGTCCCAGCCGCAGGGTGCGTGGCTGCAGGGGACAGCAGGATCCGGGTGGGGGGGTCTTACCAGTCACCGGTGCGGCGTGTGCCATGGCCAGGCCGGGATCCTGCAGGGCAGCTCCTGTGGGGACAAGGGACGGTCACCCCACAAAGCAAGACTAGGGGGGTGGGGGTGCACAGGGTCGCTGCCCCCCTCCACTGACAGTTCAAAGCTCCCCAAGAACAGGGAGCGGGGGAACCCCAGGATCATGCCCCCTTCCTCCCGAGAGAAATTTGGGGGTCCCCGGAACCGAGTCTGCCCAAAGCAGGGATCTGTCCCCCCAGTCGGGATCAGGGGGTCCCCGGGACCATGACAGCCCCTGAGGACACCAGCCGCCCCCACAACGAGGAGCCGGGGAGCCCCAAAACACCGCCCACCCCCCAAATACCTGCCCCCCTCCACCCCAACCGGGGGTACCCCGGGCCACACCCCCCCGGGCAGGGCTCGGGAGTCCCTGGGTCACTCCCCGTGGACGGCACCGGGCCCCTCCCGCCGCACGCCCGGGTAGGCCCCGGCCCCCCCAGCAGGTACCGGTTGTCCCCCTCGAGGCGACGCGGCCCCCCCCCGCCCCGGGGCAGGCCCTCGCCCCCCTCCTCCCGCTGCCGGTGCCGGACAGGCCCCGCGCTCACCGAGCGGCAGGGCCATGTCCCGCCGGGGCCGCCGATGCCGGTGCCGGTGTCCCCCGCCCGCCCCCACCCACCCGCCGCCGGAGCCCGAGGCCGCGCGGCCGCCGGAGCTGGAAATCCCCGCGCGGGCGGCGCCGCCATTGGCTGCGGCCGCTGAGGTCACCGCCGCGGGGCGGGCCGGGAAACCCCGCGCGGGCGGCGCCGCCATTGGCCGCCGGCGGTGACGTCAGTATGGAGGCGTGGCCCGGGGCCGAGGGGCGGGCGGTGGTTCCCCGGACCCGCCCCCGCCCCGCCCCTCACCGTCACGTGGTGTCCGACGCTGCCGGTCTCGCGAGAGCGGCGGGAGCGGCGGCGCAGGAAAATGGCGGCGCCGGGGACGGAGGTGGCGGCGGCGGCGGCGGCGGCGGCGGCGGCGGGGCCCGCGCCGGGCCCGGGGCAGGTACGGGTGGGCCGGCACCGGGGGAGGCCGGCACCGGGGGAGGGGTCCCCCCGCTCGGCTGACGGTACCTTACACCGCCTCCCCCGCCGCCTTCTCCCCGTAGGTGACCAGCAACGGGAGCGCCGGTGGCGACGAGGCGGCGGCAGCCGAGACGCAGCGGCAGCAGCCGGCGCCCAACGCCTGGCAGGTCATCAAGGGTGTCCTCTTCAGGTGAGCCCCGCCCGGTGCCACCGGCCCGCCGCCCTCCCTCCTCCCTCCCTCTCCCGCCGTGGCACCGGTCACCGGCTTCCCCCGCCGTGGCACCGGGGCTGTGGCCCGGCCCGCTGTGGCCCCAAAGCTCTGGGGTGCCGGAGGGTCCCAGGGCGGACCGGCGGCTCGTGTCCGCCCCCTCATCCCCCGTGAGGGGACAGCAGGGTCCCAGGGCGGGCAGGCTGCTCACGTCCAACCCCCCCGAAGGGAAAACGGGATCCGTGGGGTGTGAGCGGACGGTGCTGCCCATCCCCACACCTTGGGGGTCCTGGCCGGAGGAGGGAAGCCTGTGGGGCAGTTACCCGCCCCTCCTTTGCCCCCAACACGGGGCTTTTCCAGAGTTCTGGGCTCTTGAGCTCCTTCCCGGGTTTTCCCTGGAAGCCTGGGGTCTGGCTCACCCCGGGCAAGAACGGCTGCTGCTTCCTGGGCTTTTCCTCGGAGCCACCGGCACTCCTTGTGCCTTGTCACGGAGGATCCAAAGTCCGGCTTCCGCGAGGAGGGAATCGCTCTCCAGCGGGAAGCGGACGGTCAGGGTGTTTCCAGTGTTGGGATACGCCGTTCCCAGCCTCGCCTGCGTTGCGACACGGAGGCTGATGCCAGAGCCGGTAGTCTCAGCTCTTGGACCGATGCTGCCGAATGGATTGTGAATCCTCTCCCGGAAGCCAAGACTCCTCCTCGCATCCACGAGCTGCCTTCCTGCTCCTGCTCCACTTCTCCATCTGTCTCCTTCCTGTCCCTCCGAGGGCAGGCTTTTCCCTTTCCGAAGAGCCACGTTCCCCCACGGATCCGCTGTCCTGGCCAGTTTTGCCGGCGGAAGAGCGCTTCATCACTGATGGAGCTGAGCCCTCAGAACCGCTCGGAGATATTCCACCCCTTGCCTGACCCCGAGCGGGTGACATCCCTGTGGCACCGGCAAAGCGTGATGGTCTGGTTCCTGAAACCTTTGGAAGAAGAAACGTCCTCCTGAGCATTTCCTGAGCAAACAGCAACGTCGTGGGCTATGGGTTTATCCCTGGCCAGGAGCATGTGGCGAGACTTGTTTGGGCTCTCGAGCTTTCCAAACCACTGCGGCTCGGCCTGTCGAAGAGTTATGCTGAACTAAAACCCAGCTTATCTTGGGGCGCCTGGAGTTTTCCCCCCAAGGTGTGGAAGTGCAGCCGCAGCTGTCGCTTGGTCCTGGATTCAGTCGCCATTCCCAAGCTTGTTATCTGGTCACTCCACGCTCAGGGCAGGAGGGGGAAGTCTGATTTAGCAGCACCTGGGGCACACGTGAAAGGCTCCTCACGCATTACCCACAAAGAAAACAAAGCTGGAAACCCTTTTACTTTGGGACATTCTGCTGAAAACCTTCCAAAATAAGGGGGAAAAGGCGCAATTTCTTTAAATACTCTCAAACGCCGCAAGCCAGGCTGGGCTGTAGGGGAGTGTGCAGAAGGGACCCGGCCTCTGCGCTGGGAGCAGCCCAGGGAGCTTTGGCGAGCACTTGCGGCTGTGTGCCGGCGGTTGGGAGCCCTCACGACTGCGCCTTTGGAGGCATCGAGCGAGCCGGGGGCTGCTCGGGGCTCCGCTGGCAGGTCTCTGCGTGGCCGGGAGCGTGCTGAGCTCTGCCCCTCTCTCGTTAGGCGATGCCGTCGCTTCCGCCACGCGCGTGTGGGAGCCGTTTTGTCCTGTGGCTTTGCTGCCGATTTGCTGAGGACCTCATAGGCGTGACTTGGGTTGTCTGCTGGGATCCGGGGGTGCCCCGGGGTCCCCGTCCCGTGCCAGGGCCGCCTCGCACACTCGTTAACAGCCTTTGGAGCGTGACTTTCTCACTATGTCCTTGAGGCGAGCTGCTGGCGCCTTTCCTTGCCTTCGGCATGCTCCCGCCCTGCCTGGCGCTGGGTCTCAACTGGCCCAGAACCAGTTTGCACTGGCCGGCGCCTCTCGCCCGAGGGCGAACACCTGCTGCGATGGAAATAAGTGAGAACGGCGAGTTTTGAAACACAGGCTTGCCTGTTGGGGAATGGGACAGGGGGCGGTTCGTTCACAGGAGGCCACGTCCGATTCGGCTGGGGAGGGTGACTAAAATGCCTGAGCAGCTTCTCCCCCTTCCTTCCGCAGGATCTTCATCATCTGGGCCATCAGCAGCTGGTTCCGCCGCGGGCCAGCGCCGCAGGAGCAGAGCAGCGCAGGCGGGACGCCACGAGCCCCGAGCCGAAACCTCTTCCCCAAGGACACTTTAATGGTAACGCTGTCGCCGGCAGTGACGCCGCGGTGACTCCAGGGCTGGACCCGCTGCTCTGACTCTGAGATAGATCTTAAATCTAGCGGAGCTAAACCGTGGCTGTGGTGTCTTGGCGGCCCGGCGGCAGCCGAGAGCCGTTTCTCGGGCTCACTGGAGCACCGAGGTGGTTTGGGAGGGGACGCTGCAGCACCGTACGGCGGAGCGGGAGTGGTTCGGGCACCGATATCTCGCCGTCGGTCCGAGTCGTCCACCAGCAGCCGACGTCCTCCTCTCTCCGCAGGACCTTTACGTTTATATCTCCGAGCACGAGCACTTTACGGACTTCAACGTCAGCTCGGCGTTGTTCTGGCAGAAGCGGGATCTTGTCTACGGGGACTGGACCAGCGGGGAGAACGCCGACGGGTGCTACGAACACTACGGGGAAGTCGACATTTCGCAGGTGGGTGCACACGTTGCTTTTTCTGGGAGGTCTGAGGCCGGGTGGGGGATCATTGAGGGGCTGCTCTCCGGATGCTGTGAGGGGAGCAGCTGCTTCTTCACGTTTTGGTTTTATAACGGGGAGGACGGTTGGGTTTGGGCGCTGTATGAGGAGGTGAGCACAGCTGAGAGGTGACGGCCGGGCCCCGACCATGACCGACTCTGTCGGGGTGTGATTTCAGAGCGTCCAGCAGAACGGCTCCATTTACATCCATGTGTACTTCACAAAGAGCGGCTTCCACCCCGACCCCAGGCAGAAAAACCTCTACAGGCGCCTCGCCACCGTCCACACCTCGCGAAGTACGGCCCGGGGCAGGAGGGCAGCGCGCGGTGGCCCCGGGAGGGGGTGCTGGGGAAAGGGGCACCCCAATTCCCCTGTCAAAGTGGGAACCTGGAGGAGTCAGGCTGAGCGCTGGCTTTGGTTGGTGCTTGAAGGGGAAGATTCAGGCAAATATCTGAGTCCTGAGCTCCCTGAGCTGGATGTTTTCTGCACTTTTGTGAACCTACGGAGGAAAAAACCCCTTTAAATCTCTGCGAGCTCTTGGTTTATGTCCGCATCATGCTGGGGTGGGGGGGGGTCCCTACTTGTACGGGGGGTGCGGAGCCACGTCGATGCTGAGAAGAGGAAGGAATTGCCACGTTCAGGTCTTCCTGCAGGACAGGAAGATCCGGACACTTCATCTCAGGTGTTTTCCTCCAACAGCGATGCGATTATCTCCAAGGTTTGGCTGTTCAATCTGGTTCGTTGTCCCCAAACTACAGCCTTTCCCTTTGATAATGAAGATCTGTGAGACAATTCGGATTAATTAGTCCTTCTGAGGGGGGGGTTGTGAGGGAAACGGGCTTCTCCGGTCTGCTCCTGCCTGTCCTGGCAGGCCGTAGCCTCCTTTAGATTTCCTTCCCCACCTTTCTGCGTGGAGTTGGGAGCGTTAATCTCTGCTCTCCCCTTCTAGTGATCAACAAATACAAGCGCCGGCGGTTCCAGAAAACCAAGAACCTCCTGACGGGCGAGACGGAGGCAGACCCTGAAATGATCAAGGTAACTGGCTTTTCCTTTTGTGGCGTTTTTTTTTTTGGTTGTTTTTTTGTTTTTTTTCCCATTGGCCAAACTGCTAAATATTGACATGCCTTTTTCTGGTCTCCTGTCGGGAAGCAGAGATTCCCCCTCCTGCCTGGGGCACGTCCCTCCTGCTCCGCAGAGCGGGAAGAGGAGGATAATTCCCTCGTGGCATTTCTGGGACAGGAGGGCTGGCTCTGCCCCTTCCCGCTCCCCCCTCTGCCGCCTCGTTTAAGGGGTGGGGGGACGGCAGTGGGCGAGATGGGGGGACGCTGGCAATGGAGATGATGATGTTCTCATTGCAGAGGGCAGAAGACTACGGCCCCGTGGAGGTCATTTCCCACTGGCACCCCAACTTGACCATCAACATGGTGGATGACCACACGCCCTGGGTGAAGGGCAGCGTGCCGCCCCCCCTGGACCAGTGTAAGGCCCGAAAGCGGCTTCCCGGGGCCGGCCCGACCATTTTCTCTCCTCAGAGGACACATTTGGGCTTCTGTGGGAAATGGGGGTTGTTTTTGCCATCGTCGGTGTGACCCCACGCCTCTCCGGGTGCTTGTAGGGTGCTGGGCCGGGGTTCGGCCTCTCGGTCTCTCCTGGGTGACGGCAACGATGGCAGTTCCCTGTTGCCTGCTCAGCCCTCCCTCTGCTCTTTCCCCCGGCTCCAGATGTGAAGTTTGATGCCATCAGCGGCGACTACTACCCCATCCTCTACTTCAACGACTACTGGAACCTGCAGAAAGATTATTTCCCCATCAACGAGACCCTGCAGCGCCTGCCCTTCCGCCTCTCCTTCTGCCCGCTCTCCCTGTGGCGCTGGCAGCTCTATGCTGCCCAGAGCACCAAATCCCCCTGGAATTTCCTGGGAGAGGATCTCTACGAGCAGTCGGACGAGGAGCAAGACTCGGTGAAGGTGAGACCTGCTCGCGGGGGCCTCCCTCCTCGCAGCTCCGGTGCCTCGTGAGCGACCGGATCCCTGGCGTGCCGGGGCGACGGGCGGCAGGAGGGTGGGACGGAGCCTCGGAGAGGTTTTTGGTGCCCGTTTCAGGTCGCTCTCCTGGAGACCAACCCCTACCTGCTGGCGCTGACCATCATCGTCTCCATCGTTCACAGCATCTTCGAGTTTTTGGCCTTCAAAAACGGTGAGCGGGACCCTGGGGATCCGCCAAGAGGGGAAGGGTGTGAAGGCGGCGGCTCCTGCTTCGGCAGAGCAGATGTTCCCCTCCCCGGTTGCAGCATTTCCAGCAGCCGTAGCCAAACCCACCTGCATCCTGGGCAGTCTGTGGCCACCATGGTGCGTGTTGAGGCGCCTGGTGCTCCTCGGCTGCGCTCCTCCGTGCCACGGGGCCGACTTTTGAGGGCAGAAAGCTGGAAACTGGTGGTTTTCTGGGCCTCCGCTGATGGCACCGCCTGCTCCTCTCACTCCCTCCGCCGGGATGCGGGACGTGGCAGCAATCCAGAGCCTCCGGCGCGGGAGGGTTGGTGACTGCTCGGGTCCTTTCCCGACAGACATCCAGTTCTGGAACAGCCGGCAATCTCTGGAGGGACTTTCCGTCCGCTCCGTCTTCTTCGGCGTCTTCCAGTCCCTCGTCGTCCTCCTCTACATCTTGGACAATGAAACCAATTTTGTGGTGCAAGTCAGTGTCTTCATCGGGCTCCTCATCGATCTCTGGAAGATCACAAAGGTCATGGACGTCCGGGTAAGCGCCGGCGCGGGCGCTGGGGGGGTTTTGGCGGTGCCCCCAGTCCTCGGTGACGCCTTTCCCCTCTCCTTTTGGCAGCTGGACCGCGAGAACAAGGTGGCGGGAGTGTTCCCCCGCGTCACCTTCAAAGACAAATCAACCTACGTCGAGTCTTCCACGAAGGTGTACGACGATGTGAGTTGGGGGGCGAGTGCGCGGCCCCTTGCTTTGGCTTCCCCAGTTCCCTTCTCGGGGCTGTGCCGAGGCTCTGGGCCTGTTCCCGGTTGATTTTTGGATGTCCCTCCCCCCCCAGATGGCTTTCCGGTACCTCTCGTGGATCCTCTTCCCCTTGCTGGGCTGTTACGCCGTGTACAGCCTGCTCTACCTGGAGCACAAGGGCTGGTACTCGTGGGTGCTGAGCATGCTCTACGGCTTCCTCCTCACCTTCGGTGAGTGCCACCCCACCCAACCCCTCGCCAAGATGTCTCACCCATCCTGGCTTCGTTACGCTAACAAGGAGCGCCCCCCCTTCACAGGTTTCATCACCATGACCCCCCAACTCTTCATTAACTACAAGCTGAAGTCGGTCGCCCACCTGCCGTGGCGGATGTTGACCTACAAAGCCCTTAACACCTTCATCGATGACCTCTTCGCCTTCGTCATCAAGATGCCCATGATGTACAGGATAGGCTGCCTGCGGGACGGTACGGCCCCGGGGGGGTCCCCTGTGGTGCGTCTGGGGGTGTCTTAGCCCCCCCCACCCCCTCACTTCCCCCCTTTTCTTCCTCAGATGTAGTCTTCTTCATTTACCTCTACCAACGCTGGATCTACCGCGTTGACCTCACGCGCATCAACGAGTTCGGTGTCAGTGGGGAGGACCAGGTCTCCCCCCGACCCCCCCTCCCCCCCAGCCCCCCCCCCCCACTCCTACCCACCGGTGGCTCCCCGGGGGGAGAAAAAGCACCAGAGGACAAGAAGAAGGATTAACCGACCTCCCCCCCAACTCCTCGCTCGGTTTTTACCAAAGCCGACGGCCCTGCTGGGCACCGCACGGGGCGGGGGGGAGCGGCCGTGCCGCGGGGGGTTTGGTTGGGTTTTTTCCCCCTCCCTGGGGAATTGGGGGTGGGGGGTGAGGGGGGGTTTGTGGCAGCTGTGGGGGCCCCCCCTCCCCTCTCCAAGCTGTGTTTCACGTTCCCCCCGCCCCCCTGGTCCCCTCAGCGTTGTGCGCTCCATCCCATTGTGCCGGTGTGTAGGACAGTGTCACGGAGATCTCGCGGCGTCGCCTCTTCCATAAAAGAGCTGATTTAACTCCCAAAAAAAGGACCTGCCTGCCTCACCTGTGCTCCTCCCCATTTTGGGGTGTCCTCCCCCGCTTTTGGGGTGCCCCCCTTCCCCCATCACGGTGGGCTGTGTTTCAGCTCCAGCCTGGATCCCCAGGGATTGTGTAGGCAAAAGGGGGGCCCCCTGAACCTCGTTATGGGGGAGGGGGGCACCTCTTTCCCTGTGGGGGCTACGGGGGGCTGGGGTCTGGCTGGTGTGTGTTGGGGGGGCCCCAGGGGTCCCTCCCGGTGCTTGGGGGGGGTGTCCTGGTCGCAGGGGTCCCTCCCAGTGCTCGGGGGGACCCCAGGGGTCTGACCTGGTGCTTAGTCCCCCTAAGCTGGGGGGGGGCCCAGCGTCCTTCCCAGTGCGTAGGGGGTGCTTGTGGGGGTCCTGGGGGAGTCCCCAGAGGTCTGTCCTGGGGTTTAGGGTGGGTCCCGATGCCGGGGAGGGTCCCCGGGATCCTTCGGGTGCTTAGTGGGGGGGGTCTCGGTCGGTGGTTCCAGGGGACCCCCTGATGGGTTTTTTTTGGGGGGGGAGGGGGTGGTGGAAATGTCCCGGTGCCGGGGAACCCTCCCGCTCCTTCTCGGTCCTGGGGGCGGTCCCGGGACCGGTGGCCCGTCCCGGGGGGGCCCTTCCCGTCCCCTTGCCCCCGCCCGTCCTGGGGCTCCGGTGGCCCCTCCCTGCGGCCACGTGCTGCTGCAGCCCCGCCCCCTCACGTGGCGGAGCACCGGCCCCGCGGCCGCACGTGGCGCCGGTAGCGACGTCACCGGGCTGCGGCCGCTCCCGTTGGCCGAGGGAACCGTCCGTCCGCCCTGGGGGGGCGGGGCCCGGGCAGCGCTTGGTGGGGCTGGTGCTGCCGATACCGGAGTCCCGGGCCCGCCCCCGCGCCCTCCCCCCGCACCGGAGCCCCCTGAGTCCGGTATCGGAGCCCCCCGCCCCCTCACCGGTACTGTTCGTGGCTCCCTGCGCCCCGTTCCCGGACCGGGCCCGGCCGCCCCCCCGCCTCCCGGTACCGGCACCGGCTCCGGACCCAGGCAGGTACGGGGGAGGCGGGGGGACACGGGGACATCTGGGGGGACACAGTGGGACGCCAGGGGACATGGGGGGACACGGGGACATTTGGGGGGACACAGGGGGACACCAGGGGACATGAGGGGATGGGAGTACTATGAGAAGGTGTCAGGGGGATGACGGGGGGTGACCAGGTGTCCCCCCATCACGTCTGTGACAATGGGGGCACAGAGTGGACGTGGGGCCGGGGGACGACGGGGGCCCTGAGTCCCCTTGCCACCCCCAGTGCCACCCTGGGGGGGGGCACCCTGAGCCGGGAGCGGGGGGGACAGGGTGGGGTCCACTGTGTCACCACCCCCTCCTGTCCCTGTCACCCGGCCGTCGCTGTCACCCAGCCACTGCTGCCACCTGGCCACCCCCACCCTGCGCTGGGCCACCAACCCTCCCCCTTGTCACCGTGAGCCCCCAGGACACACACACACACACACACACACACACACACACCCCCGGGGTCCCAATGTCCCTCTACGTCCCCCCACAGGAGGGGCCACCCCGATGCCGGCCGAGCCAAAGGGGCCAGGGTTGGCCACCGAGCTCCCCCCTCCCCGGCCCATCCCCAGGGGCCCCCCAAAGAAGACAGAGGGTGGATGGGGGGCACAGCCCGACTCCGAGAAGGACTCCGGCTTCTCAGGTAGGGGCTGTATCCTGTCCCCATCCCCTGGGCTGGGGGTCCCTGGCCTGGGGAGGCCCTGGGGCCAGCTCAGGGTGCAGGGGTGGGCTCACTCCCACCCTGGCAGACACCAGCTCGGAGCACCTGAGCGGACGGGAGCAGACGGACACAGAGGAGCCGCCCGGCACCCAACTGGCCCCGCCACAGCACCCGCTCGCCGCCATGGCACCCGGCCACCCCTTTGCCCACCTGGCACCCGTCTACCTCGTCCACAACCTCCTCCTCCAGCAGGTAATGGCACCGTGCTGCTGGCTCCGGCACTGGGCTACACCGGCACTGGGCAGCACTGGTACAGTGTGGCTCCAGCACTGGGCTACACTGGCACCGGGCTACACCAGCACTGGGAGGCTCTGGTACAGTGCAGCTCCGGCACCGGATGGCTTCTGGTACAGTGCAGCTCTGGCACTGGGCTACACCGGCACTGGGGTACACCGGTGCCCTGCGGCTCTGGTACGGCACGGCTATGGCACCACGCTGCCAGATCTGGCACCGGGCTGCTTCAGCACCAGGCTACACTGGCACCGTGCAGCTCTGGCACCGCGTGGCACCGGCACGGCACTGCTCTGGCACTGGGCTGCTTTGGCGCCGTGTGGCTCTGGCACTGGGCTGGTTTGGCACAGGGCTTCTCTGGCACCGTGCGGCTCCGGTATGGCACTGCTCTGGCACTGGGCTGGTTCAACCCTGCGGGGTTTCAGCACCATGTTATGCCGGCACACGGCTGCGCCGGCACCGTGCGGCTCCAGCACAGGGCTGGCTCAACACCGCGTGGCTTCAGCACTGTGCTGTGCCGGCACCGCGCTGCTCCGGCACCCTGCGGCTCCAGCACGGCACTGGGCTGGTTCAGCACTGCGCAGCTTTGGCACCAGACTGGTTTGGCACCGGGCTGCTCCGGCACCGGGCTGGTTCAACACCGCGTGGCTCTGGCACCGTGCTACGCCAGCACCTCGCTCCTCTGGCACCTGGCTATGCCGGCCCTGCGCTTCTCCAGCACCGTGCCAGCTCTGGCCTCGCTCACGACCTCCTCTTTCCCCGCAGCCCCTCGGAGCCCCCCCGGAGCCCTGGCAGCCAGCTCAGCTTCTCCTACTCCAGCCCCCACCGCCCGCCGCCCCCCACCCTGCCGCCACCTCCCCGATAGGGACCCCGGGATGTCCAAACCGGCATCGGGGGGTGACGGCGGAGCTGCTGCGCTGGGGGGGGCTGCTGGCGGCAGCTCTGCGCACCGGGGCCCTTCTCCGGCAGAACCGGCGCACCCAGCGGGAGATTGCTGCCCTGCGCCGGCACGCTCGGCTCCTGGCCCGTGCTGCCCGCGACCCCCGCACCTGGCCTCGCCTGCGCGATGCCCTGGGGGGGTGGGACGGCGGCTCCCCGGTGCCCCCCGGTGTCCCCCGCCAGGACCCCCCAGCTTTTGGGGAGGGGCTGGGTGCTGGGGGGCTGTAGGGATGCGGGGGAATAAAGGTGCTGGGCTGTCTCCAACGTGTCCTGTCTCTGTGTCCGCGGTGGCCCCTGGGTTGTCCCACCCCGATGTCGTGCCCTGGTGGCCCCCAGGGTCCCCCTCTTGTGTGCTCAATGGCTCCCGGGGTTCCCCCACCTGTGTCCCCCCATGTGTCCCCCACCCCTGTCCCCAGTGTCCCCCCGGGGTTCACCCTCCATGTCCTGCTCCGGTGGCCCGCAGGGTCCCCCTCTGTGTCCCCAGTGTCCCCCGGGGTCCCCTCCCGCCCCGTCCCCGTCCTGACACAGTGCCGAGGGGCGTGGCCTCAGGCCTGTAGCCCCGCCCACCGCCGTGGCGACGGGGCGGACCGGCGTGACCAGAGCGGCCCCGGGCCGGGGCGGGCGGCACTACGCATGCGCGATCCCCCTTCCGGGAAGGCGGAGCCGCGCCTTTTGATTGACAGCGCGGCGGCCAATCGCTGCGCGGAGGGGAGGTGGGCGTCGCGGCCGCGCCACCGGAGCCCTCCCGCGCTGACCCTGACGCGCGACCTCTGACCCGGCCGGGTCCGGGCCTGCGACCCCCGCCCCGGCCATGGAGGCCCCGGCGGGGAAGCGGAGGCGGTTCATGCTGCGGCAGGAGGGTCCCGGCGACCCCGCGGTACTGGCGGCGGGGGAGGGGGAGGCCGAGGCGGGGGGGGAGGCCGAGGCGGGGGGGGCCCAGGGTGACCGGGGGTGGGACACTGGAGTCGGGGGGGCCCCACGGGAGGCTGTGGGGGGCGGGGGAGCTGTGGGAGGCCTCGCGCAGAGCCGCCCCCGCCCCGCTCCTTCCCCACCAGGTCCCGTCGCTCTTCAAACCCTCCGCGGCCGCCCCCGGGGTTCCCCCCGGCCCCCCCCCGCTGCCCCCGGGCCCCAGCTCCTACGCCGAGTACGTGGTGCAGCAGTCGGCCCCCAGGGCCTCCCCCGGAGCCGCCGAACCAACCCTGGGCTCCCCCAGTGCGGCGGGGGCTCCCCCCGGGCACCCCCCGACGCTTGAGTCTGGCGGTGGCCCCCCGGGAGGGGCTGCCCCGGGCGGGGGCAACCCTGGGGACGTGCCCCCCCTGCCCGTGCTCAAACCGGGCGCCAAGAGCAGCAGCATCGTCGTCAGCCCGCGGCAGGTGAGGAGAAGGGGGGGGGGCACGGGGGCCATCCTGGGGTTCGGGGGGACCGTCCCCCCGTATCTTGGGGCTTGGGGGCCCATCCTGTGGTGGTTTGGGGCACAGGGGGACGTGCCTGGTCCCCCAGGACATGGGAGGGGACTGTCGCCTGGTGTCTTGGGACAAAGAGGGGGGGGTGAGGGGCCAGTCCCCATCCCGGGGGGCCCCTGACACCCCCAGCCCCGTCACCCCCCAGCGAGGCAACCCGGTGCTGAAGTTTGTCCGCAACGTCCCCTGGGAGTTCGGTGACGTCGTCCCCGACTATGTGCTGGGCCAAAGCACCTGCGCCCTCTTCCTCAGGTGAGCCGGGGCTCCTGGGGGGTCCCCCAGGGTTCTGGGGGAGTCCCCTCGGTGTCACCCTGTCTCTGCTGCTCCCCGTCCCCCCCAGCCTGCGGTACCACCACCTCAACCCCGGCTACATCCATGACCGCCTGCGGCACCTGGGCCGGAGCTACGGGCTGCAGCTGCTGCTGCTCCAGGTCGACGTGGTGAGAAGCCCCTGGTCCCCTGGCTCCTCCATCTTGTCCCTCTGTACCCTCCATCTTGTCCCCCTGTTCCCTCCGTCCCTATCCCCTCACTCTCCTCATCCGTCTGTCCCCTCCCCCCCACCTCTGTTCCCATCCCCTTGCTCTTTGGGCTCCTCTGTCCCCTCTGTCCCTGTCCCCTCGCTCTCCTGGTCCCCCCTGTCCCCTCCATCCCCGTCCCCTCTCTCTTTGGGCTCCTCTGTCCCCACCTCCTCATTCTGCTGTTCCCTCTGTCCCCACTGTCCCCCTCGCTCTGTCCCGCCGCAGAAGGACCCTCACCAGGCGCTGAAGGAGCTGGCGAAGATCTGCATCCTGGCCGACTGCACCCTCCTGCTGGCCTGGAGGTAGGGGCTGTCCCTGTGTCCACCGGGGGGGCCCTGCTGTCACCCATGGGTGCCCCCACCCCAATTCCCTGTGCCCTCCCCAGCCCTGAGGAGGCTGGGCGGTACCTGGAGACCTACAAGGCCTATGAGCAGAAACCACCCGACCTGCTGAAGGAGCGGGTGGAGCAAGATTTCCTGTCCCGGGTGAGCTGCACCCCCTCCCTGTGCCCCAATTTGGTGACCTGGGGTACCCCAAGAGTCCTCTGACCCCCTCCCTGACGCCCCCAGATGACCGACTGCCTGACCAGCATCAAATCGGTGAACAAGACGGACGCGCTGAGCCTCCTCACTGCCTTTGGGGTGAGCCCCCGTGGGAACGGGGATGCATCCCCAAGCCCCCTGTTGCCCCCCAAGCCCCTCGTTGCCCCCCCCAAAGCCCCCCTGACCCTCCCTCCCATCCCACAGTCGCTGGCGGCCGTGGTGGGGGCCTCCAGGGAGGACCTGTCCCTCTGCCCCGGCGTTGGGCCCCAGAAGGTGAGCAGTGAGGGGACACAGCAGGGGACGAGGGACACAGCCCGCCCCAGCACCCCTCACGCTCCCCCTTGTCCCCCCCAGGCCAAGCGGCTCTTCGACGTCCTGCACGAGCCCTTCCTCAAGGTCCCCAAATGAGCAGCCCCGCCCCAAATATATATTTTTATATAATAAATGGTATTTATCAGACAACTTTGGGTGGGGGGTGTGTCACTCCACCCGCTCCCGCTTGTGCTTCTTCTTCCTCTTGGGCACTTCAGGGGTCACCCCGATGTCTGGGGGGAGTCCCAGCCCCTGCTCCCCCTCCTCACCAGGCGCTGCCCTCCCCGGCGTCGACATTTCGGGTGTGTCCGGTGGCTCCTTCATCTTCTTCTTCTTCTTCTTCTTTCTCTTGGCTGGTGGCGGGTCGGTCGTGGGGGGGTCCCCAAAGCTCTCGGTGATGCTGAGGCAGCCGCGGAGGGGGGGAGCACAGGCCAGGGGGCCACCAGGGGAGTTGGGGGCCAGGAGGAGGGTGCTGCCAGCCCCCCCTGGGATCCCCCGCAGCCTGTAGAGCCGCCCGTCCCCATCCTGGGGGGGCCGCAGCTGCCCGCAGCCATCCAGTGGCACCGCGCAGCCCTCCAGGCTGGGGGGCAGGGCCATGAGGGGGGGGGACATGGTGGCTGGTGCAGTCACCAGCCCCCCAGCGCTGCCACCAGCCTTGTGACCCCCTCAATGTCACCCCCCCTGCCCCGACCCCACCTAGATGTCACCAGCACTGCCACCCCCACCCCGTGCCCACCCCAGTGACACTGTGACCCCCCCCGTTGTCATTGCCCCTTCAAATCCCCCCCCAACGGCACTGTCACCCCCCAGCCCCCCCAGATGGCACTGACACCCCACTGTGCCCCCCGTAGATGGCACTGACCCCCCCCGCCCACCCTGATGCACTGAGCCCCCCCCAGATGTCACTGTCGTTCCCCCACCCAGCCCCTTCCACCCGACTGACCTCTCGGGGCAGAAGTCGGCGGGGGTGCGGATGAGCCAGAGCTCGGTGGAGGGACCCGCCAGGGCCCCCCCCCACAGCCCGGGGGGGGGCGAGAGGGTCACCGCCTCGAAATCGGGGGGGCACCGGAACCGCACGGGCCCTGGGAACGGGGGGCGTGTGTATGGGGGTGTGTTATGCTACGTGCCCCCCTCCGTGTCCCCCCATAACACCCCCCCAGCCCCCGTGTGTCCCCGCCGGCCCCGTGTCCCCCCTCCTGTGTCCCCCCATGTCCCCCCACGTGCCCCCGCTCACCCTCCATGCCGCCGCGTGCACAGCGTGGCCCCGCCCCTTGCCCCATTCCGCCCCCCCCCACCCCCGCGGTGCAGTTGGTGCGGTCCGGTGGCGGGAGCAAGGGGGCGGGGCCTATAGCGGAGTCCCGCCCCTCGCCCCGCCTTTAAATGGGCGTTGCCGGAGCGCTGCCAGACGGCGGCGGCTTTTAAAGGTGCAGAGACCCCCCGGGACCTCGTGGGGACACCGGGGGCGGGGGGCGGGGGGCGGGGGGTGCCCAGGGTCACTCTGGGGGTGGGGGACACGGGGAAGAGGAGGGGAGGGTGGCCCCGACTACAGCTCCCGGCGGGCACCGGGGCCCGCCCGACCGGCCGGACTGGGACCGGGGCGGAGGCAGGGCTGGGAGGTGCCGGCGCTGCAGGTACCGGGGGCGGGGAGGGCTCCGCACCCCCTAACTCACCCCCGTGGGATCTGACCCCCCACCTCGTGGGACACCACCCCCCAACCCGTGGGACTTGCCCTGCTCGTCACCCTCCCCGTGGGATCTGCCCCCCCCACCTCGTGGGACACCCCCCCCCCCTCCCGTGGGATCCGTCCCGAGGGACCCGCCCCCACCCGTGGGATCTGCCCCCCCTCGTGGGACCCGCCCCCCCCTCCGTGGGATTTGTCCCCCCGCCCCCCCCGGCACCCTGGGGCGCAGGGCGCGGCCCCCCCCCACCCCCCCGCGTGACCCAGCGCTCTGGAATTGGGCGTAGAGGCCGCGGGGACGCGGGCGCGCCACCGGCACCAGCACCCTGACCCGCACCCCCACCCGCACCCCGCTGCACCCCCCCCCCCCACAGGTACCGACCCCCGCGTGGGACCTACGGGGCTGGGGGTTGGGGAGCACCCTTGGGTGCCTGGGTCCGATTTGGGGTGCTGGAGCAGCACCCTTGGGTACCCGGATGCCAGGGTCCAGTTTGGGGTGCTGGGTGGCGGGGGGAGCACCCTTGGGTGCCTGGGTCGGATTTGGGGTGCTGGGGGGGGGTGTTGGGGAGCACATTGAGTGCCTGGACACTGGGATCTGTTTTGGGGTGCTGGGTGGGGGGGTAGAGCAGCCTTGGGTGCCTGGGTCGGATTCAGGTTGCTGGGGTGAACTCTTGGGTGCCTGGGTCCGATTTGGGGTGCTGGAAGGAGCACCCTTGGATGCCCGAGTGCCTGGGTGGGATTGGGGTGCTGGGCGGGGGGGAGTAGAGCTCCCTTGGGTGCCTGGGTCAGATTCGGGGTGCTCCGTGGGGAGGTTGGGGAGCACCTTTGGGTGCCTGGGTCCGATTTAGGGTGCTCTGTGGGGGGGGAGCACCCTTGGGTTTCTGGCTCTCGTCTGGGGTGCTGGGGAGCACCGTTGGGTGCCCGGGTCCGATTTGGTGTGCTGGGTGTTGGGGAGCACCCTTGGGTGCCTGGCTCTGGTTCAGGGTGCTGGGGGGGGGATGTTGGGGAGCACCCTCGGGTGCCTGCGTCCGATTCGGGGTGCTGGGTGGGGGGGAGCACCCTTGGGTGTGGGGCCGCCTGGGTTCCCTCCCAGCCCCCCCCCCCCCCCCCCCACCGTCTGGCCGCCCGGCCCGGGGCGAGCTGGGGCTTGTCCCGGTCTCCCGGGGGCGGGGGCCGGGGGCCGGGTGGGGCCGCCTGGGTGAGGCCGCGGCTCTGGGGGGGGAGTGGTGGTGCGGAGGGGTCCCCCAAACCCCCCCCCTGCCGCCGCCAGGAGTGGGGGACACAGGGTGCTCTCCCTGACACCTCAAATCCCCTCGCCCCGCGGGCACTGGGGCACCCACGGTTTGGGGGGGGGGGGGGTGTCCGTGGGGGACAGGCCGTCCACGTTAGGTGACCCCAGTGGAAAAGGGGGGGTCCTGCCGCCCCCCTTTAACATGGGGGTGCACACACCCCACACCCCCCTGCCAGGGCCCTGCCCCGGGGCGGGGCGGGCGGTGCCTGCTCCTCGGGATGGATTAATTACCGGTAATTAGCGTGATGATGATCCCCCAGAGGCTGAGCGGGTCGTAACATGTCCCCGCTCCCCGAGTTCCCAGGAGATTGGGGTGCAGGGTGAGGAGGGAGGGGTGCACCCCCCAATTTTTGGCGCGGGTGGATGGGTGCCCCCCACCCTAGGTCACCCCCCCACCCTAGGTCACCCCATTCTTCCCCCCACCCCAGGTTAGAAGATGGCGAGCGAGCGACTGCGCAGCGCCCAGGACCTGCTGGATCTCACCTTCCAGTGTGAGTGGGGGGGGGTGGGGGGCAACACACACGACTTTTTGGGGTGCAGCCTGACACACACTACCACCACCCCCATTTTCGTAACCCCCCCCCCCCAGCCCTGGCCATGCAGCACATGGACCTGAAGCAGGTGGAGCTGGACACGGCGGTGGCCAAGGTGGACGAACTCTCCCGGCAGCTCGAGTCTCTCTGGACTGACGGCCCTGGCCCCCCAAAAGTAGGACCTGGGGGTTGGGGGAGGCACTTGGGGGGCACCCCATGGCCCCCTCATACCCACCATACCTCTCCCGGTGCTCCCCCTCCTCTCCCACCCCCCCAGGAACCGTACAGCCCCAGCCGGACCCGCTCGCCCCTCGGCCGGAGGAGCCTGGCACCGGAGAGCGCCGAGCTTTCGGGGGACCCCCTGGGGCGCCCCGGTTCCCCCCGGGCCCCCCATTACCTCCCGGGGGAGGATCGGGCCCCTTCGCCCCGCCCCAAGGTGCTGGCGGTGCCCTATGAGGGGCTGACATTGCCCAGCCCGGGGGGTCGAGCCCCCTCCCCGCGACCCCATCGCCCCTACGAGTTTTTGGGGCTCGGGGGGTCCCCTCGCCCGGGCGAAGGGTCTGTCTTCTTCCCTGAGAGGGCCCCCTCGCCCCGGCCTCCTGCGCCCCCCCCCTACGAGGTGCATGGCCTGTACCCCTCCATCACCAGCCCCGCTGTCACCTTCCGGGCACAGGGTAAGGCCATCGTGGCGGGGGAAGAGGGTGACGTGGTGGGGACAATCCCTTGGCTGGGGGAGGGGGCTTGTGTCCCCATCCTGGGGTGACCCCGTCATTGGGCATCCCCCACCCCTGGTGTCCCCAACCCACCCTGGGCTGCCCCCATCCCTGGGTGACCCCAAAATGGGGTATCCCCCATCTTGGGGTGTCCCGAAGCTGTCCTGGGGTGCTTCTGTCCCACCCCAGGGTGTCCCCAAGCCCTCCCTGGGCATCCCTGTCACCGGGTGCTCCTGCCCCACCCTGGGATGCCCCCCTCCATCCAGTGTACCCCATCTTGGGGGGTGCTGGGAGGTGTGTCTGGGCCCTGTGGGGGTGTCCCCTCACCCCCCGTCCCTGTCCCCCCTCAGATGACCTCGTGATCAAGCGGCGACCGCAGAAGAGCTGGAATGAATCTGACCTGGATGTGGCCTACGAGAAGAAACCCCCCAGCTCAGGGGGCTACGACCGTGAGCTGGGGAGGCTCGGGGGTCACTGGGGGGGGGCACACAGGGGGTTGGGGGGCACTGGGGGGGCACACAGGGGGTTTGGGGGGGCTGGGGGAAGCCAGAGCTGGCAGCTGAGGTGGCTTTGGGGTATTAGGAAGGTTTTAGGGGGGGTATTGGGGGGGGGCACGGAATAGAGGTTCTAGTGGGGAGGGGGGTTCTTGAGGCAATGGCGGGGGGCGGGGGGGGGCTGTTGGGGTGTCCAGGGGCAGGTTGGGCCTGGAGGGGGGGACAGACAGGGGGTGGCTGGGGTGGCTGGTTGGGGTACAGCAGGCTCGGAGGGAGGCTCATTGTGGGACGCAATGGAGGGTCTGGGGGTGTTGGATTGGGGACGGGTCTAAGGGTGTTGGGGGAGGTCTAGAGGTTTTGGAGGGGTCTAGGGCTGCTGAGGGAGGGGGGCCCAAGGTTGCTGGGCGGGGTGTAGGGTGCTGGGGGCTGAGCATGTGTCGGGGTGCCTGTGGGGTGGACGCCGTGTCCCCCCCCTGACTCCAGCGTGGCACTGAGGTCCGTGTCCCGTCCCCCCTCCCCAGGCACCGGTGAGGGGCAACCCGGGCTGCGGCCAGTGCTGGCACCGTGGCGGGAGTCAAGCCTGGACGGGGCCAGTGGCCAGGGCAAGGTGAGCCCCAGGGCGGGGGTCTGACCTTTGCGCCCACCCCCGGTGCCCGACGCTGGGGTAGATGGGCTGACTCCCACCCTGACACCTTGTTTTTTGTGTCCCCCCCTCTCCCCAGGACGGTGCCTACGGGGGGCACAGTGCCACCCTCCCCCGAAACTACAAGGTGTCCCCATTGGCGGGCGAGCGGCGGGCAGAGGGACCCTTCCGGCGTTCGGGGGGGCCTGGCACCCTGCCCCGCGGGTGGCATTTCTCCCAGCAGCCTGTCTCCCGCATCCCTGTGCCCCCCCAGGGTGGGCGACCCCCCCGCCACAAACCCTTGCCCCTCTCCATGATCTTCAAGCTGCAAAATGCTTTTTGGGAGCAAGGGGTCGGCGCTCCCCGGGGGCTTCCCCTGGGCCTCTCTGCCGGTCCCCGTGCACCCCAAAAGCAGCCTCAGCTCCCGGCGCTGCCCCAGGCCCCCCCGGCGCTGCCTGGGGGTGAAGGTGAGGTGCCCGTGGGGTTGGGGGGCGGGGTTATTGGGGGGGGGGGCTCGAGCAGGCAGGACATGGGTTTGGGGGACTGCAGCATGAGGGGTGGGGAATCTTGGGGGACAGTGGGACTCCAGCATTCTGAGGCATGGGGGGTTTTGAGGGGGGGGGTCCGTGGGGCTCGGGGTGCTGGCGTGCCCTGACCCCGACTCCCTCGCAGGATCTGGGCGCCCCGCGCCCCCCGAGACCCTCCCACCGGAGGGGGAGCCAGAGCTGGAGCGGCTGCTGCAGGGTGGTGAGTCCGAGGGGCTGGAGCGGCCGCTCAGCCCCACGCGGCTCCAGCCCCTCCTGCCCCCTGAAGCCCAGCGGGTCCCCGAATTCGAGGAGGTGGCCCGGGTGCTGGCCGAGATGCCGCGGCCCCTCAAACGCCGTGGCTCCATGGAGCAGAGCCCCGGGCCGGTGCTGCCGCCCACCCGCACCCGCCAGTACCAGCAGCTCATCACCCGGCTCCTGCACCGCCCGCCCCGCCGCGACGAGCCCCCGGCCCCCGGTGATGCCGGCACCTCGCCCGACCTGCCACCCCCCACTCTGGTGGCACCTGAGGCCCGGCCACCCCGTCACAGCCCCCCGCCGCAGTCCCCCAGCAGCTCCGCACCCGCCCTGGTAAGTGGCTGCGGTCCCCGGGGGTGCTACGTCGTGCCCGGTGTCCCTCGGAGCTGCCCGGGTTGTCAGGCAGTGGTTGGTGTCCCCCAGTGTACCCCGAGATGCCACACGGTGCCCGGTGTCCCTTGGACCCCCCCCCGAGGTGCCACATGGTGCACAGTGTCCCCTGGGGTGCTAAGCAGGGCCTGGTGTCCCCTGGTGTCTCTTGGGGTCCCCAAATGTGCCACGTGGTCCCCTGGGGTGCCGGCTGGTGGTTGGTGTCCCCTGGAGTGCCTGGTGTCCCCAGGGCTTCCCCCAGTGTCCCCCAAGGTGACGAGCAGTGCCTGGTGCCACCAGACATGCCCTGCGGTCCCCCTGCGTGCACCGTAGTGCCAGCCAGTGTCCCAGGAGATGTCCCAAGGTCCCCTGGGTGCTGTACAGTGTTGGGTGCCCTGAGGGGTGTCCCCGAGGTCCCCTAGGTGCTCTACAGTATCAGGTCCCCCGGGAGATGTCCCCAGAGTTCCCCTGGTGCCACATGGTGCTGGCTGTCCCGAGAGCTGTCGCCAAGGTTGCCTGTGTACCACGGGAGGTGTCCCCAGGGTCCCTTGGGTGCTCTATAGTACTGGGTGCCCCAGGAGGTGTTCCCCAGGTCACCTGGGTGCCATACAGTACTGGGTGCCCCAGGAGGTGTCCCCAAGGTCCCCCTAGTTCCGTATGGTGCCAGCTGCCCTGGGAGGTGTCCCCAAGGTTAGGTGCCCCAGGAGGTGTCCCCAGGGTCCCCTGGGTGCCATAGAGCTCTGTGTGCCCCAGGAGGTGTCCCTAAGGTCCCCCAGGTTCCATAGAGCACTGAGTGCCCCAGGAGGCGTCCTCAAGGTCGCCTGGGTGCCCCAGGAAGTATCCCCAGCGTCCCATGGTGTGCCGTACAGCGCCGTGTGCCCTGACGGTGTCCCCTGGCCCTCCCTGACCCCCCGGCTGCCGCAGGAGCTGCGGTCGGCCCTGCGCGACCCTTCCTCGCCCCGCAGGCGCCCCGGGGCCCGCGTGCGCCTCAACCCCCTTGTCCTGCTCCTGGACGCGGCCCTGACCGGGGAGCTGGACGTGGTGCAGCAGGCGGTGGCTGAGGTGGGACAGGGACAGTGGGGACAGGGGGATGGGGTGAGGGCTGGGGAATAGTGGGGGCAGGAGGCTGGGGGTCAGGGTGGCAGGGACAAGAGCTGGGGGACATCGGGTATAGGGTGTCAGGGACACGGGCTGGGGTGGTGAGGGCTGGGGGGCAGTGGGGACAGGGGGATGGGGGACAGGGTGGCAGTGGCCAAGGTGGGATGCGGGACAGTGGGGACAGGGTGTCAGGGACACAGGCTGGGGGGCAGCAGGGACAGGGGGATAGAGGACAGGGTGGCAGGGCCATGGGCTGGGGGACATTAGTGACAGGATGTTAGGGTGACAGGGACAAGGGCTGATGAGGCAAGGCCTGGGGGACAGTAGGGATGGGGACAGCAATGTGCCTGGCACTTGGGGGTGGCAGCGGGGGTGGCAGCGGGTGGCAGTGTGGGGACAGCGTGCGTGTCCCCAGCTGAATGACCCCAGCCAGCCCAACGACGAAGGCATCACGGCGCTGCACAACGCCATCTGCGGTGCCAACTACGGCATCGTCGACTTCCTCATCGCCAGCGGCGCCAACGTCAACTCCCCCGACAGCCACGGCTGGTGCGACGGGGGCCCACGGGCGCGGGGTGGGGGGACGGGGACCCACAGACACGGGGTGGGGAGACAGAGGCTCATGGACACGGGGTGGGGGGGACATGGCTGGGAGAATAGGGTCTCACAGATGCAGGGTGGAGGGATGGGGACCCACGGACACAGAGTGAGGGCACAGGGGACCCCACAGCCATGGCTGGTGCGACGGGGGCCCACGGACATGGGGTGGGGGCACGGGGGACCCCACAGCCATGGATGGTGGGATGGGGATGGGGGCCCATGGGGGCAGGGAGATGGGGGGACCCCACAGCCACAGCTGGGGGGGTCGGGGACCCGCTGATATGGGGTGGGGGCACAGGGGATCCCACAGCCACGGCTGAGGGGATGAGGGCCCATGGGGAGGGGGTGGGGAAACAGGAGTCCCCACAGCCATGGGGGCGGGGAGACAGGGGACCCACAGACATGACATGGGGGATCCCCACAGCCATGGGGAGCAGGGATGGGGGTCCTAGTAAGTCCCGAGAGTCTGGGGACAAAGGGGAATGGGGACCCCAATAGCCCCCCACCAGCCCTGGGTGATTGGGGACCCCAATAATCCTCCACCGCCCTCGGTGATTGGGGACCCCAATAACTCCCCAACAATCCTGAGTGATTGGGGGTGGGGAGGGCCAGGGGACCCCCAACCCCTCGAGGAGAGGGGTGTCCCAGGGGAGCCCCTCCTCTGCCTTGCCCCCCCCAAAAACCACTCCCCCCCATCCCGAGGGCGCCAGGACGCCGTTGCACTGTGCGGCCTCGTGCAATGACACGGGGGTGTGTGTGGCCCTGGTGCGCCACGGCGCCGCCATCTTCGCCACCACCACCAGCGACGGCAGCCTGGCTGTGGAGAAGTGTGACCCGTACCGGGAGGGCTACGCCGACTGCTACAGCTACCTCACCGGTACTGGGAGCACTGGGAGGGCATGGGAATGGGGTAGGGGGGAGGGTAGCGAGAGGGGAACGGGGGGGGGGTGTGTGTGTGTGTGGGTACTGGGAGGGGATATTGGGGGTATGTGGGTACTGGGAGGATATGGGTACCGGGGGTGTGTGGATACTGGGAGGGGCTACTGTGGGGTGTGTGGATACTGGGAGGGGATATTGGAGGTATATGGGTACTGGGAGTGGATACTGGGAGGGTCTGGGTATCGGGAGGGGGTACTGGCAGGTTATGGGTACTGGGAGGGGAACTGGGCAGGTAGGAATACTGGGAGAGGGTATTGGGGGGGTATGGGTACCCCCTGGGGTGGTGTGCATACTGGAAAGGGGTATCGAGGTTATACTGGTACTGAGAGGGGTACTGGGAGGGGGTGTCAGGGGCAGGCAGGTACTGGGCGGGGAACTGAGAGGAGGTGTGTGGAGGATATGGATACTGGGAGGGGTACAGATACTGGGAGGGGATACCAGGATGGTTATGGCTTCAGGGCAGGGGGGGTGCTGGGGTGCAGTGCTGGTGGGGGTTACAGGGTGCTGGGGGGGTTCAGGGCAGGGGTTGTCAGGGGTGCAGTGCCATGGGGTTGCTGGGGGGATTATGGAGGGTTCAGGGCAGAGGGGTGCCAGGGCTGCAGGGCTGGGGGGGTGCTGGGGGGGGTTATGAGGGGTTCAGGGCAGAGAGGTGCCGGGGTGCAGTACTGTGGGGGTGCTGGGGGGATAACGGGGTGCTGGTGGGGCTCAGAGCAGGGGGTTGCCAGGGGTGCAGTGCCGTGTCAGTGCTGGGTGAGATCAGGGCAGGGGGGTGCCAGGGGTGGGGGTGCTGGTGGGATTCCATCGTGCTGATGCTGGGTGTCCCCGCAGAGGTGGAGCAGAGCATGGGGGTGCTGAACAGCGGGGTGGTCTACGCGCTGTGGGATTACAGTGCCGAGTTCGGGGACGAGCTGTCCTTCCGTGAGGGCGAGCCTGTCACTGTCCTGCGCCGCCAGCCCCAGGAGGAGCTCGACTGGTGGTGGGGGTCCCTCTACGGCCATGAGGGCTACGTCCCCCGGAACTATTTTGGGGTGAGTGAGAGGGGGAGGGTCTCGTAGATCCCATGGTCTCAAGGTGGTTTCAGAGCACCCACGGCCACCCCACAGCCCTGGGGGACCACCCACAGCACCCGTGACCCTGGGGGGGATCCCACAGCCCCATCATGTCCCTAAGGGTGGATCTTGTGGCCTCCCTGGTTCCTCCATGGCTGAGGGACTGGGGCGGGGGGGGGGCACCCTCCCCCTGACACCCTCCCCCTCTGCCAGCTCTTCCCCAGGGTGCGGCCGCAGCGGAAGAAGGTCTGAGGGGTGGCCCTGAGGACATGGGGGGGCCCTGAGCCGGCCCCAGCCCCCCCAGCCGCTTGGATGCATGGGTCCTCCTTGCTGATGGGCACCTCCTTGGCTGCCCCAAATCCCGTCCCCCTCACATCCGAGCAAGGCACCGGGGTACCCCCCGCCCTCCCCCGCAGTGTCATGTATTTCCCCCCCCCCCCCCGGCTGGTGACAGTGGGTGTCACCCCATGGTATTGGCTTCTCTGGGGAGTAAAGAGCCTTCGGCTGCACGTGGTGGTCTCTGTCCTCTGCGTCATGGGGTGGGGTGGGGGAGTGGGGGCTGTGGGGACTAGGGGTGACACGGGTGGGAACACCCTGAATAAGACTGGGGGAGGTGACATGGTTGGGGACACGCTGCCTGGGACCCAAGGGGTGACACAGGTGGGTCCCATCCCCAGGGAAATCCCCAAATGTCCCCCCTCTCCCACATCCCCCTGACTTTTTATCTCTGAGCACGAGGCTGCGTGGTCGGGATATTGCCTCTTTAAATCTGGCCGCTTTTGGGTAATTTAGGTGCAGCCTCTACTAAAAAAACCAGTTGAGCCCAAGCTTGGCATATTGTCGACAGAAATGGTTGAGTTTTGAATCTGGGGCTTTGGCATCCAGGTGCCCAACAGAGTATTTAGGGTTTGGACTTTTAATACATCCAAACTGAACAGATTTAAGGGCCCGAGCACCACAGCGGGGTTTGGTGACCTTTGATTCAGCAGTGTTAACTATCCCAGCTACTGGGACTCGTTGGCTTTTTCCAACAATTCTTGTTAGATAACCCCTTTTTCAAGGTTTCTGGATGAAGCCAGCATCTGCTTTAGCTTTACTTATCTATATTGAGACTCCTGTGGCCCTGAATAGAGAGAATATTTATCATTCGCCACTAAGGGTATATGAGGGCTTTTACTATGATTAATTCCAAAAATTTCCACCACTTGGGAGGGGTCATTGGACCTGGCAACTGGGATTTCCTCCCTAGATGGGTGTTCCTCCCTTAGGAGGAACTTCCCATCCTTACCCACTCTTCCTTCCGCTGGGCTGCCATCTCGGGGGTCCCTGTAAAGGCCCCCACTTCTGCAGCCTTCGAGCCAGCGTGGTCCTTCAGCCATGGGTTCCACCGTGTCATGCTAAGGCCAGGCCCACTGCCCATCCAGCCAGCCCGAGGAGGGGGAAGGTTGTATCCCCATGGTTCTTCCCATTGTCTAACAGCATCTATTATTCAAGATAATTGAAATGTTCCATTCCCTTCTACTGACACAACGGTGGTTTCCCCCTGCCCCACCACCTTGAGTTACATCTCCTGCGACTCCAGCAGCAGCTGTGGGTTGTTTTGATTAACAGGGCACAAGGTACCTCATCCGGATTGGGCTCAGGTAATGGTGTTGCTGGGGAAGGAGCAAAAGGTTTGTTATCATCATCAGAATCAATATCAGAATCCTCGTTAACTCCCGGAGCAGGTGTCTTTTCAATAATTTTGTTTTCTGTGATGGGGTGGGTCATGGTGGGGATGGCTCGTAGGGGATGCTACTGCCCTCCAGAGCATCCCAGGCCCTTGTCTGGTCTTTTTACCTATTGAGGCAAATTAACCACACACTTGTGCTAAATAGAGAAGCATTTAATAGAACAATGCGTCGGGCAGCGTTCTACCGCTGTAAGTGGTTCTACAAGGAGCCTGTAAAGATGCACCATGAGCTGATGGGTTCTAGATTCCTTATTTACCTTATTCACCTTTTTGGTTGACCTGCATTGATCCCATGAGCATTATCGTGGGGCTGCTGTGAGCATCATCATGGGGTGCCTCAGGCCAGCCTTGGGTTGACCCCCAGCACCAGTTCTGCTGCCCAAAGGTAACCCCCGATCATGTGCCCCGTGTTGTTGCCCCAAGACACCACCGTGGTCTTTCTCATCTCATCACCGAGGGGAACTTTGCTTCCTGCCATGGAGCTTTTCTGTCCCTGGCATCCCTGGAGCCCTCGCACAGTTGGGCCTTTGTGAGAGACAAGAAACCAGGCCTGAGAGAAACTAAGAAAAACAGCCCGCGAAAGCACAAGTTGAGGCTGATCAAAGAAACGCCTCAAACACTCGCAAGACAAAACTATGAGTCACAGGGTGGATGGTGTGGAGGCCGAAGCTGATAAGGCTGCCCCAATAACACAATAATAACACAATAATAACACAATAATAACACAATAATAACACAAGATGAAGCTAGAGGGGGGAGCCCTGTGGAGACAGGATGGCTCTGGTCTGGTGTACCCGGCAAATTTCAAGGGCCATCTGTCCGGTGAATGACCTTTGCTTCATTATCCACGAAATGCATATTAAAGTTAGCACCCCTCAATATGCTAACGAAGGCTAACATGATCATGCTAATTACATCATTCCATGAAACACCTTACCCCTCCCCGTACATGGGCTATGTAGGTATGTGGGTCGACCTAGGGGACCGACCCAAGGAAAGTGTGTATAAATCAAGGGGGGAGGTGGGGGAAGACGGGGAAGACGGCGGGGGGGGGGGAGCTGAAGAGTGCAGTGAAGCAAAGAAGACAGATGCAAGTGAAAAAGACAGCTGCCTCCTGGAACCCTCGCTGGCAGGATCAGTGCAGAAACACAGACTGGTGAGCTGTATTTCCCTATTCCCCCTATATCCCTCTTTTCCCTTTTCCATTAAAAAATGCAAGGCATATTGTATTGCTTGCCACAACTTGCTATATTCCTAGCTAATTATCGTGTGTTCAATTAGTACATTGTGGGTAATTAATAAATGTTTGGCCTTGAAGACTTGTTGTCCACTCCATTGGGGATTTGTGAATCTGAGTCACTTGTCTCCCTCATATGAGTAGGACACGACAGGCCTCCACTTTTTTCTGGCCTCTACTTCCCACTGGCCTCCCACCCTGTTTTGGCCTCCCAGCTTGTTTCAGCCTCCACTTTATTCCAGCCTCCACTTTTCCCGGTCTCTACTTCCCTGCAGCCTCCCACCCTGTTCTGGCCTCCCACCTCGTTTTGGCCTCCCACACCATTTCGACCTTTTTTCTGGCCTCTACTTCCCTCCAGCCTCCCACCCTGTTTCTGCATCCAGCCACGATTTCGTCTCCAATTTTTCTGGTCACTAATTCCCTCAAGCCTCTCACCCCTTTTCAGCCTCCACTTTTTCTGGCCTCTACTTTCTTCTGTCCTCCCACCAAGTTTTGGCCTCCCACCAAGTTTTGGCCTCCAATTTTTTCTGGCCTCTACTTCTCTCCGGCCTCCCACCCTGTTTCGGCCTCCCACCCCATTTCGGCCACCACTTTTTCTGGCTGCAACATTCCTTTTGCCTCCCACCCATTTTTGGCCTCCCACCCATTTCATTGTCCACTGTTTTCTGGCCTCTACTTCCCTCAAGCCTCCCGCCCCAATTCGGCCTCCAATTTCTTCTGGATTCTACTACCTACCATACTTGCTTACTGTTTTGGCCTCACACCATGATTTGGCCGAAATGGGGTGGGAGGCTGAGACATGGTGGGAGGCCAGAGGAAAGTAGAGGGGAGAAAAAGTGGGGGGTGAATCGTGGTGGGAGGCCGAAAAAGGGTGGGAAATCTGAGGGAAGTAGAGGCCAGAAAAAATTGGAGGCTGAAAAGTGGTGGGAGGCCAAAAAATGGTGGGAGGTTGATGATAAGTACAGGTCAGAAAAAATTGGAGGCTGAAAAGGGGTGGTACGCCAATAAGGGGTGGGAAGTCAAAAAAGGGTGGGAGGCTGGAGAGAAGTAGAGGCCAGAAAAAAATGGAGGCCAAAAGTGAATGGGAGGCCAAAAAGGGGTGGGAGGCTGGAGACTAGAGGCCAGAAAAAACTGGAGGCTGAAAAAGGAGTGGGAGGCCAAAAAAGGGTGGGAGGCTGGTGATGAGTAGAGGCCAGAAAAAAATTGGAGGCCAAAAAGGGGTGGGAGGCCAAAAAGGGGTGGGCTGCTGGAGAGAAGTAGAGGCCAGAAAAAATTGGAGGTTGAAAAGGGGTGGGAGGCCAAAAAGGGGTGGTAGGCCAAAAATTGGTGGGAGGCCAAAAAAGGGAGGGAGGTTGGAGAGAAGTAGAGGCCAGAAAAAATTAGAGGCCAAAAATAAGTGGGATGCCAAAAAATGGTGGGCTGCTGGTGATAAGTAGAGGCCAGAAAAAATTGGAGGCCGAAAAGGGGTGGGAGGCCAAAAAGGGGTGGGAGGCCAGAAAAGGGTGGGAGTCTGGAGAGAAGTAGAGGCCAGAAAAAACTTGGAGGCCAAAAATGACTGGGAGGCCAAAAAGGTGTGGGAGGCTGGAGAGAAGTAGAGGCTAGAAAAAATTAGAGGAGAAAATGAGTGGGAGGCCAAAAAGGGGTGGGAGGCTGGAGAGAAGTAGAGGCCAGAAAAAAATTGGAGGTTGAAAGGGGTGCGAGGCCAAAAAATAGTGGGAGGCTGGAGAGAAGTAGAGGCCAGAAAAAACTTGGAGGCCGAAAATGAGTGGGAGGTCGAAAAGGGGTGGGAGGCTGGAGAGAAGCAGAGGCCAGAAAAAATTGGAGGCTGAAAAGGGGTGGGAGGCCAAAAAGGGGTGGGAGGCCAAAAAAGGGTGGGAGGCCAAAAAAGGGTGGGAGGCTGGAGAGAAGTAGAGGCCAGAAAACATTGGAGGTCGAAAAGGGGTGGGAGGCCAAAAAGGGGTGGGAGGCCAAAAAAGGGTGGGAGGCTGGAGAGAAGTAGAGGCCAGAAAAAAATTGGAGGCCAAAAAGGGGTGGGAGGCTGAAAAAGGGTGGGAGGCTGGAGAGAAGTAGAGGCCAGAAAAAATTAGAGGCCAAAAAGGGGTGGGAGGCCAAAAAGGGGTGGGAGGCTGGAGACAAGTAGAGGCTAGAAAAAATTAGAGGCCGAAAGGGGGTGGGAGGCCAAAAAATGGTGAGTGGCTGTTTCTACCCGGACCCTATTCGTAGTTGCACCTGCCGCGGGTCACTAATTTCACCCGGACCCTATTCGGGGTTCCACCTGCCACGGGTCACAGTTTCCATCCGGACCCTATTCGGGGTTGCACCTGCCGCGGGTCACTGTTTCCACCCGGACCCTATTCGCGGTTGCACCCGCCGCGGGTCACTGTTTCCACCCGGACCCTATTCGGGGTTGCACCCGCCGCGGGTCACTGTTTCCACCCGGACCCTATTCGCGGTTGCGCCCGCCGCGGGTCACTGTTTCCACCCGGACCCTATTCGGGGTTGCACCTGCAGTGGGTAACTGTTTCCACCCGGACCCTATTCGCGGTTGCACCGGCCGCGGGTCACTGTTTCCACCCGGACCCTATTCGCGGTTGCGCCCGCCGCGGGTCACTGTTTCCACCCGGACCCTATTCGCGGTTGCACCCGCCGCGGGTCACTGTTTCCACCCGGACCCTATTCGGGGTTGCGCCCGCCGCGGGTCACTGTTTCCACCCGGACCCTATTCGCGGTTGCGCCCGCCGCGGGTCACTGTTTCCACCCGGACCCTATTCGGGGTTGCACCTGCCGTGGGTCACTGTTTCCACCCGGACCCTATTCGCGGTTGCACCGGCCGCGGGTCACTGTTTCCACCCGGACCCTATTCGCGGTTGCGCCCGCCGCGGGTCACTGTTTCCACCCGGACCCTATTCGGGGTTGCACCCGCCGCGGGTCACTGTTTCCACCCGGACCCTATTCGGGGTTGCGCCTGCCGCGGGTCACTGTTTCCACCCGGACCCTATTCGCGGTTGCACCGGCCGCGGGTCACTGTTTCCACCCGGACCCTATTCGCGGTTGCGCCCGCCGCGGGTCACTGTTTCCACCCGGACCCTATTCGCGGTTGCACCCGCCGCGGGTCACTGTTTCCACCCGGACCCTATTCGGGGTTGCACCTGCCGCGGGTCACTGTTTCCACCCGGACCCTATTCGGGGTTGCACCTGCCGCGGGTCACTGTTTCCACCCGGACCCTATTCGCGGTTGCGCCCGCCGCGGGTCACTGTTTCCACCCGGACCCTATTCGCGGTTGCGCCTGCCGCGGGTCACTGTTTCCACCCGGACCCTATTCGGGGTTGCACCTGCCGCGGGTCACTGTTTCCACCCGGACCCTATTCGCGGTTGCGCCTGCCGCGGGTCACTGTTTCCACCCGGACCCTATTCGCGGTTGCACCTGCCGCGGGTCACTGTTTCCACCCGGACCCTATTCGCGGTTGCACATGCCGCGGGTCACTGTTTCCACCCGGACCCTATTCGCGGTTGCGCCCGCCGCGGGTCACTGTTTCCACCCGGACCCTATTCGGGGTTGCACCTGCCTCGGGGTCACTGTTTCCACACAGACCGCACTCCAGGTTGCACCTCCTCCTGCACCCTTTTTCCACACCGATTCTGTTCCAGTTTAAAACCCACATTACACGTTACAGCTTAGTAACACCTTCCAATTACAACTGTAGGTTACAGCTTACACTGACACCTTAGGGTTACAGTTACACTGTACACCTCAGGGTTACAGGTTAGAGTTAAGGGGTGGAGTCAGGGGTGGGCTTATGGTTAGGGGGTGGACTCGGGGGTGGGCTTAGAGTTAGGGGGTGGACTCAGGGGTGGGCTTAGAGTTAGGGGGTGGACTCGGGGGTGGGCTTAGAGTTAGGGGGTGGACTCAGGGGTGGGCTTAGAGTTAGGGGGTGGACTCAGGGGTGGGTTTAGAGTTAGGGGGTGGACTCGGGGGTGGGCTTAGTGTTAGGGGGTGGACTTGGGGGTTTGCTTAGGGTTAGGGGGTGGAATCGGGGATGGGCTTAGTGTTAGGCGGTTGACTCAGGGGTGGGCTTAGAGTTAGGGGGTGGAGTCGGGGATGGGCTTAGGGTTAGGAGGTGGACTCGGGGGTGGGCTTAGGGTTAGGGGGTGGACTCGGGAGTGGGCTTAGTGTTAGGGGGTGGAGTTAGGGGTGGTCTTAGAAGTACGGGGTGGACTCAGGGGTAGGCTTATGGTTAGGGGGTGAACTCAGGGGTGGGTTTAGACTTGGGGGTTGGGCTCAGGGGTGGGCTTAGGGTTAGGAGGTGGACTCGGGGGTGGGTTTAGGGTTAGGGGGTGGAGTCGGGGGTGGGCTTAGTGTTAGGAGGTGGACTCAGGGGTGGGTTTAGAGTTAGGGAGTGGACTTGGGGGTGGGTTTAGAGTTAGGGGGTGGACTCGGAGGTGGGCTTAGGGTTAGGGGGTGGAATCGGGGATGGGCTTAGAGTTAGGAGGTGTACTCGGGGGTGGGCTTAGAGTTAGGGGGTGGACTCAGGGGTGGTCTTAGGGTTAGGGGGTGGAGTCAGGGGTGGGCTTAGAGGTAGAGGGTGGACTCAGGGGTGGGCTTAGAGGTAGAGGGTGGAGTCGGGGATGGGCTTAGGGTTAGGAGGTGGACTCGGGGGTGGGCTTAGGGTTAGGGGGTGGACTCGGGGGTGGGCTTAGGGTTAGGGGGTGGAGTTAGGGGTGGTCTTAGAAGTACGGGGTGGACTCAGGGGTAGGCTTATGGTTAGGGGGTGAACTCAGGGGTGGGTTAGACTTGGGGGTTGGGCTCAGGGGTGGGCTTAGGGTTAGGAGGTGGACTCGGGGGTGGGTTTAGGGTTAGGGGGTGGAGTCGGGGGTGGGCTTAGTGTTAGGAGGTGGACTCAGGGGTGGGTTTAGAGTTAGGGAGTGGACTTGGGGGTGGGTTTAGAGTTAGGGGGTGGACTCGGAGGTGGGCTTAGGGTTAGGGGGTGGAATCGGGGATGGGCTTAGAGTTAGGAGGTGTACTCGGGGGTGGGCTTAGAGTTAGGGGGTGGACTCAGGGGTGGTCTTAGGGTTAGGGGGTGGAGTCAGGGGTGGGCTTAGAGGTAGAGGGTGGACTCAGGGGTGGGCTTAGAGTTAGGGAGTGGACTCAGGGGTGGGCTTAGAGTTAGGGGGTAGAGTCAGGGGCGGGATCTAGGGTTAGGGGGTGGAGTCAGGGGCGGGATCTAGGGTTAAGGGGCAGAATAGGGGGTGGACTCTAGGGTTAGGGGTTAGGGGTTGAGGTTAGGGATTAGGGTCAGGGTCAGGGGTTAGGATTAAGGGTTGGGGGTGAGGGTTTAGGGTGATGGTGAGGGGTTAGGGGTTAGGGTGAGGGTGAAGGTGAGGGGTTAGGGTTTAAAAAAATAAAATTGGAGGCCAAAATGGGGTGGGAGGCCCAAAAGGGGTGGGAGACCAGAAAAAATTGGAGGCCGAAATGGGGTGGGAGGCCCAAAAGGGGTGGGAGACCAGAAAAAATTGGAGGCCGAAATGGGGTGGGAGGCCAAAAACGTGTGGGAGACCCGAGGGAAGGAGAGGCCAGAAAGAATTGGAGGCCGAAACGTGGTGGGAGGCCAAAACGTGGTGGTAGGCTGGATGGAAGTAGATGCCATTAAAAGTGGAGGTTGAAAAGGGGTGGGAGGCCAAAACAGGGTGGGAGGACGGAGGGATGTAGAGGCCTCCCACCCCGTATCGGTCTCCCACCATGATTCAGTTTGAAATTTCTTCTGGCCTCTACTTCTCTCCAGCTTCCCACCCCTTTTCGCCCTCCCACCCCATTTCCACCTCCACTGTTTCTGGCCTCTAGTTCCCTCTGGCCTCCACCCCATTTTGGCCTCACAGCATGATTTTGCATCCACCTTTCATGGCCTCTACTTCCTTCTGGCCTCCCACTATATTTTGGCCTTCTGCCCTGTTTCAGCATCCACTATTTTATGGCCTCTACTTTGCTCTAGCTCCCACCCTGTTTGGGCCTCCCACCATGGTTCTGCCTCTAATTTTTTCTGCCCTCTACTTCTGTCTGGTCACCCACCCCATTTCGGCCTCCCACCCCGTTTCGGCCTCCACCTTTCCTAGCGTCTACTTCCCTCCATCCTCCCACCCCGTTTCGGTCTCTCACTCCTTTTTGGCTTCCACATTTTTCTGGCCTCTATTTCCCTTCCAGCCTTCCATTTTGGCCTCCCGCAGCGTTTCCGCCCCCTCCTTTATTCAGGCTTTTATGTGCTCTTTGCACTTCCGACACTTTGTCGCCCACCGAGCCCTTTTTGTTTCTCTCACCCCTTTTGGCACTCCACAGTTTTCTGCCCTGTACTTGCCCTTCAGCCTGTCACCTATTTTCGGTCTCCACTCTTTTCTGCTCTCCGTGTCCCCCCGGGACTCCTGGCATCAAAGGCCAAGGGTTCAACGGTAACCGGGCTCAAACATCCGGAGAGGCCCCGCCACGGCCGAATCCAGAGAGGCCCCAGAAAGGGAAAGAAGAAGAAAATCACGGCCATCTCGGCAGCACCCGCCTCCCACCGCAGGAAGAGAGACCCCGCTCTGCGGACGAGGAAGGAGCCCTCTTCACGGTCCACGGCGGGCCAGAGCGCCGGCGAGCGCCGCAGGGTCCGCGCGCGTCACCCAGAGCGCGGCACGGCCACGCGGCGCACGAGGGAGCGCGGCTACGCGTACGGGAAGCCGCGTCTTCCCTTCGGGGCCCCGTCGCCGCTCTCACGCGTTTCGGGCTCTCCCCCGGCCCCCTCTCTCTCCCGCACCGCCGTGATTTTTTTGCTTCCCTTTACCTCCGCTCTCCTTCTTCTCTCCCGCTCCCTCTTATTCTGTCTTCTGCTAGCTCTCCCTTTTTCCTTTTCTCTAGACGCCTTTGTCCCGCTTCCTCTCCTTCCGTTTTTTCATCCTCCGTCTCTCTCCCGTACCCCAGCACCGGTTTTTTCCTTTTCCGGTTCTTCGTCCCGTTCGGCATCGGCGTCTTTTCGCCCGCGGCGTCTATTCGTTCGGCATCTTATCGTACGTCTCTTTTCGGTATCCGGTATCCCAAAGACGTGCGTCGTCAGCTTAGATCTCTTCTCGAGTTTTTCAGAGAAGAGGATCGCCTTCATCTATCGTCTAGGCATCTCCTATGGTTTTTTCTGTTAAGTTTGCATTTTTTTTTTTTTCGTTCTAGCAATTTAGGCGTCAGGCCGCTTCATACGCTTTCCGATACATTTCAGGGAATTCCACAGTTTTTTGGTGTTTTCCGTGCTTCGGGACTCTTAAGGGAGTCAGTCGGAGAGACGGTCAAGGTCACTCGGAATCGTCGGCGACGCACAGTAAATAATTTATATCGGAACCGGTGATATTTCCGAGAAGGAATTCTTATAGGATCTAGTTCCGCTTCGTTCTTTAGCGCTCTCCGGGACACGGTTCCATTATCACAGAATCACAGAATCACAGAATCAACTAGGTCGGAAAGGACTTTGAAGATCATCCAGTCCAACCATTCACCTAACACTGCCAGTTCCCACGTACACAGTATCTCTCGGCGCTATGTCGACCCTACTCTTAAACACCTCCAGGGATGGGGACTCTACCGCCTCCCCGGGCAATCCATTCCGCTGCCTAATAACCCGTTCTGTAAAGAAATACTTCCCGACATCTAGTCTAAACCTTCCGTGGCACACCCGGAGGCCACTCCCTCTCGTCCTATCGCTTGTTATTTCATTAAAGAGACTCATCCCCAGCTCTCTGCAACCTCCTTTCAGGTAGCTATAGAGGGCCATGAGGTCTCCGCTCAGCCTCCTCTTCTCCAGACTAAACAACCCCAGTTCCCTCAGCCGCTCCCCGTACGACACGCGCTCCGGACCCTTCACCGGCTTCGTCGCCCTTCTCTGGACACGCTCGAGTAATTCAATGTCCTTTTTGTAGCGAGGGGCCCAAAACCCAACACAGTCATCGAGGTACGGCCTTACCGGCGCCGAGTACGGGGGCAAGATCGCTTCCCTGTCCCCGCCGGCCACGCTATTTCTGATACGGGCCAGGACGCCACGGGCCTCGTCGGCCACCCGGGCACGCCGCTGGTTCACGTTCAGCCGGCTGTCAGTCGACACCCCCAGGTCCCTCTCTGGCCGGCAGCTCTCCAGCCACTCCTCCCCAAGCCCGTAGCGCCACCGGGGGGGCTTAGGCAGCACGCGCGGTCTCGCCGGAAAAGACGAGTCACCCCGCAGCATTTCGGTTTTCACGTAGGAAACTGCAGCGCCTCGTTTCGGATAACGATATTATTATCGCATTTAGCCGACTACTTCCCCACGTAGCTTAGCACGATATCCGTCCTTTTCTATCTATACCCCAGAAAAACTAGGTTTCATTCCCGTCCCGGTCACGTCGCCGACACAATAGACTTAGCGAAAGAGCGGATATCGTCGTATCCGGTAAGGGTCGTTTTCTTCCTACGGCATTTTGCAGGTCACAAACTTAAGGCAGAGGAGAAAACTCCCAGCTGCTCCCACAGGTGCCTTTATGCCTTCCGGTGGTTCAGCCCTCCCCTTTCCCAGGTGATCGTGGTCAGGGTGGTGGGTGGGGCCTGGGGTATATGAGCCACAGCCTCTCATCAGGGAGCTCATTCTGCTCTCGGGCCTCTCTGAGGTCAGCGCTCTGGCGTTCTTCAGAGTCGGCGGCAGATTTTGAGCCGAGGAAGCTCTTCATTCTGCTCTCGGGCCTCTCTGAGGTCGGAGCTCTGGTGTTCTTCAGAGTCGGCGGCAGATTTTGAGCCGAGGAAGCTCTTCATTGTGCTCTCGGGCCTCTCTGAGGTCAGAGCTCTGGTGTTCTTCAGAGTCGGTGGCAGATTTTAAGCCGAGGCAGCTCTTTGGGCAGGTGTGTTTTAATAATCACGGAAATAGAGGTACCTGAGACAAGAGTTTCAGCATCAGTCAAGGTTCAGCAGTGTGTATAGTAGGAAGTAAACAGGTACAAAGTGGGTTTTTTTCAGGTAAGTAATTTTGTATCCGCGGGGCGGGGCGGGTAAAACAGTTTAATAGCGTACACTTACATTTTTTCTTTTCATTCTAGATACATTGCATTTTCCTGACTTCATCGAAGACGGGACCTCGGTTTTTTCCCTAGCGTCGGCGTATACATCGTAAGGCGTCGATATCATCCACATAAACGTGACCAACGGGGAGAGGACGGAGCGAGGGTCAGAGCGAGCATCTCGTAAGCATCCGTATACGGAGTTGTAGCCTTTCTCAGAAAAACGGCGGGGACGTTTTAGCGTTCGTCAGGAAAGAGTCGGGGACGTAAGGCACGGAGTCTTTCGGGATCCGGGACGGCTCATCGCGTTTCCCGATCGCCCGCAGAGCGCCGTATCGTCTCGCGGGCGCAGCGTAGGCAGCCTTTGGAATAGGATGAGCATTTGAGGCGAACCGGGGCAGCAGAGAGGAGGGGCACGGGCCCGGCGTTTTCCCCCGAGCGCAAATATAATATTCCATCTTTTGAAATCACAGGCGCCGCGAGCGACGACGGCCACGGCGTCCGACACCGAAACCGGCACGGAGCGGGCGAGCCGAAAGGGCCACGCTTTCGAGGAGGAGGGCGTCGCGGAAGAGGGCCGCGTCGGCCGACACGACGCCGACCGGTCGCTCGCTTCGCGGACGTTCGGCGGACGACGCGGAGGAACCCGGCGACTCGGGAGCGTCCCGGTCGGCCGACGCGGTCGTCGCGGAAGACGGTCCGGCCTCCGGCCCTCTCGAAGCTAAGTCGAGGGTCCAGGGCGGGAAGGGTCCGGGAGGAAGGGACAGGGTCGGGAATCGCAGGGAGGGCTTTTCGAGGTAGCGTAGGGGAGAGGACCGTCCGGGAGCGGCGCCCCACGCGCCCGTAAAGGGAGCGAGTCGCTTTTCGGCACCAGAGTACCGTGGTCAGGGCAGTTCCAGCCCGCGTCCGTGTCGTCGTGTACTTTGCGCGTTCCGCGTTCCGTATCTTATACCGTGCCGTCCTCGGGTCTAGACGTCTCTGTAGGTCTTTGCGATCGTCAGGCATCTCGATAGCCCTCCCGAGAGTCTCGAGTACGTCCCCTCGTCGGCACGGCACCCGTCGAGCCCTTCTCGTCTCGCGATTATAACCGGAAGCGCGGATCCGTCCGGCGCGCGTCGCGTCGAGGACGTTCTCGAGCGGTCGTCTCTCGCAGGGGCGAGCTAGGCGGCGCCCCAGGCCGTGCTTTCGAGCGTCATTTTGGCACCCGGTAGTCTTCCGGGGTTTCGTCCCCGCATCTTATGACTTAAAACCCGGCTTCTCACGCATCCGTCGTTCCGGTTTCGACGGTAACTTCGTCTCACGGGCCGCAGCGGTCGCCTCTCATTTCGGGGCCGCCGTCGCGGCGCCGTAGGCCTTCTCCGCCGGCGGCATCTTCCCTACGGCCGTCGTTCTCGTCGCTCGCCGTCTTCTCGCGTCGCTCGCGGCGTCCGCGTTTGGCGTCTGTCCGCGTCCGGGTCGGACCCGTCCCGCCCAGGGGTTTAGCCATAGTAAAGACGAGGGGAGCGCGTAGCAACGCATCCGTCCGCCCGGATGCTTTTGGCGAAGACCTCGGGGCGAGTAGCCGTAGAGAGCCTTCACGGTTATTTTCCTCGCGTTCGGCAGGCATCGGAGGGCGGACTCTGGCTCGCAGGGAGCGGGCGATCGAGCGGGTCGAACGAGCCTTAGCTTGCACGTGAGGCTCGGTACTTAGGATTTTGGGTATTTTAGCAGTAGTCAGAAGGGAGATGGAAAGGAAAGACAAACCTTTGGTCTCGTAAAAGTCTAGGTTAACGCCGAGATGCCTTTCCTTACAGGGTTGGGGTCGTTTAAGCGCAAAGCGAGAAGCCGCTTCACGACGGGCGACGGAAGAGGTCGGAGGATCCGCGGGACCGGCGGCTCCGAGGGGCTCACGCCATTCCGGTTTTATTTTCTAGGCGCGAATCGACGCGTGAAGCGGGACACCCGCGCCCTCGGACTTCGGCGAGGCGAGCGATGACCGGCGTGCCCGAGCGGCAGTTCTTCAGGTGTCATAATAGTATCGTAGCTAAAATCGTACCCCGTTTGAATCGCACGGGCGGCGACCGGGCCTCGGCACGGCGGACCGAAGAATCCGTCTCCGAGCGGCCGAGGTAAACGAGCAGGGGAGAGGAAGCTCCGCGAGCGAGCCGAGGATCGGGGCGGCATCTCGCCGCGCGCTTTTACCTCTTTCTTTTGCAGGTGCCACGCTCCTTCCCGGAGCGTCGACGCCGCGGAGTCACGAGCGGTTTGAGAAAAGGCGAGAGAGTCGTTAAGCGGTCCGCCGGGACCCGAATCGCCGAGGATCGCGCGGCCATACGAACGACCGTTCGCCTTCGCTTTCGCGGGCGTCGCGAGGTCTCCGCTCGAACGGCGGAGGCTTCGAGGCGAGTCGTCGGAAGAGAGGACCGGGAGGCCGGGCGCCGCCGAGCGGGCGATCGCTTACGAGTAGGACGGCGGCCGCGTTTCTCCAGTTTTTAGGCTTCCACGGGAGACGGGGGGGCACAACGTACGGTTATCGGGAGCCGCGCGGCCATTCCGAGGAGGGCGTCGCCGCGGTAGAGGTCGATACACGTCGGCGTGTCGGTGACCGGAGACGTTCTGCGTTACGGGTGATGAAGAGCAATGCGGTGACCGCAGGGAAACCCCGGTTAGATGACGTGCTCCCGATGAGCATGAGTTCTGGACCGTGCTCTCTGAAAGATAAGTCAAGGGGCCAAAGCAGCGGGTGGGGCGGGGCTAGAAGAGGGGGTAGGACATCGGGGTCGGCGGGAGGGCTCTTTAGGTTTTGTGAATTCTGGAGGCAGATAGCGGGCCTCGGGCCCGTGCGGGGCGGCGGCGCGTCTCTGGGCGGCGTCGGGCGGCGGCGCGTCTCTGGGCGTCTCTGGGCGGCGTCGGGCGGCGGCGCGTCTCTGGGCGTTGTGTTTGGTTGTGTCTGATCTGAGCGTTACGCTGTCTGGCATTAAAGCGGCAAGAGCGGCGCATAGCTCTATATCTGTATTTCGTGAGCTTGCGAAGCCAGCGTTCACGTGAGCGGGAGTCGAGCGGATCTCAAGCGAATTGAGAGGTAACACGAGGGAAGCCTGTAAGTCAGCTTTTGCATTGTTCTTGCAGGCGATTTGCAACAAGACTGTAGAAATGGTGAGCGATACTTCTCGTGAGATATGTGCCCCGGCAAAGCGGCTCCGGGCCGAGCGGGCAGAGCCGTGCGGTACGCCTAGCGGGCGTTCCTTAGTGTCGATGTTTGTCTCGGCCTTCGCCGTCGAGGAGTCTCGGGCATACTCGTATCCCGCTCCGCGCGCAGCAGCCGTCCGTCTCGCTCTGTACCGCTAAGAAGCGTGACGTAGAAGGTCAACGTTCCCCATCTAGTTTAGTCTCGTAGGTGGAATCGGTAGGTCTTTCACGCAGCTCTCGCTCAGGCTTAACCGGTACGCGTAGTCTCTGTGACGCTCTGTCTCGTGAGGTCTTCTGAGCGATTCTTCCCTGCGTCGTGACAGTCTTTAGTCTTTCCTAGCATTTTGTCTCTGTCGGTCCCCGGGATGTTATCGCCCATCTTTCATCCGGAGTTCCGGCCGTCTCGCACGGCAGGCCACGCCGGGGCATACGCGTCACATCGTCTCGGCGTCTTCGCGTGCGCCGTCGGGCCGTGTCTTTCGGCGCGGCGTTAACTCCGCCCCGTGCG
This sequence comes from Strix uralensis, assembly GCF_047716275.1. Lineage (NCBI taxonomy): Eukaryota > Metazoa > Chordata > Aves > Strigiformes > Strigidae > Strix > Strix uralensis. Next base: position 372,970 of record NW_027436770.1, read on the forward strand.
GCGCTCTCGCGTCCTCGGGTCACGTTCGCGGAGCACGTAGACGCCCGCGTTAGCGGCGGAGCCGCTTTGCGCGTTTGTAGCCATTCCGTACGGGGCGGAACGGTCCCGGGAGGGGACGCTAAGTGCCGGCGAGCGGGCTCTAGAGTTCCTTCTTTTGTCTTTTGCAGGTACCGCGGGGCTACCGGCATTCCAGAAGCGAATCCTTCCGTGAAGTTCGCGAGAGCGTACGACAGGAAGAAGGACCGGGAGCGACGCACAGAGGGAAACGTATTCCTCTTCTTCTGAGGACGAGGGCCCACGGCACGGATCGAGCGGAGCGGCGGCGACGGCTCGAAGCGCACGATCTCCGATTCTGGGCACGGTTACAGAATCGGGGCCATCCACCGCTCTGGCGGGTGACGGTCGGATAGAGTAGATGCGGAACGAGCGTTAGTTTTGGAAAGTGTTTATCATTGTACGCGAGGATGTTTTTCACTTCAGGGTATATTGATGTAGAAAGAGTTAAAGCGTCTTTTAAAAATAGTAAAGAAGCTGTCGAGCAGGGGGATTTCTTAATCTCTTTGACCAGGTTTAAGTCACTTAGTCCCACCCGCTCCATCCGGCGACGTTCACAGCCGGCGTTCGGGGGGAGGTCGGGCTCGGGCCACGGCGTTAGCGGGCGGGGCGAATTTCGAGGCCTTCGGGAACCACGTTCCGAGGAGCCACGGGGCGAGGGCCGGCGGCGGCGATCGGGTAGCGGGACGGGTTTGCCGGGAGCAGGGGGCGGTTAGCACGGTAGCCGAGCGAGCGGGGCGCTTAGAATGTGTCTGCCTGTGCGTGACTGTTCAAATTAATGTTGTTTTTGTTGCAGGTGGAGTTGAGTTTTTTGAGCAGTTAGGCAAAAACAATAAAATAGCCACGGGGCAAGGCCCGGTAGCAGCGGTCGGGTAGGGGGATGGGTTTGCTGAGAGCGGGGCGGCAGTTAACGGGGTAGCCGAATGAGCGGTGTGTTTGGAACGTGTGTGTGTGTGTGCGCATGGCCGTTTAATGTAATTTTTTTTCTTCTTGCGGGTGGAGTATAGTTAGGCAAAAAACCAATATAGAATAAAAAAACCCCAGCCGGGGGATTTTTTTTTTTTTTTTTTTTTTCCCCCGGCTGGGTTTTTTTTTCCCCGGTCCCGGCCGGTCCGCGAGGCGACGATCGTCGCCAAAGTTCGGGCGCGGAGCGGCGCAGGGACGGGGTTTTCGCAGGCGGGGCCGTCCGGGAGGCTCCCGGGAACGGCGTTCCCGAGGAGCCACGGGGCGAGGGCCGGTCGTGGCGGCGGGGTAGCGGGATGGGTTTGCTGAGAGCGGGGGGCGGTTAGCAGAGTAGCCGAATGGGAGGTGTGTTTGGAATGTGTGTGTGTGTGCGCGCATGGCTGTTTAATGGAAATTTTTTTCTTCTTGCAGGTGGTGTATAGTTAGGCAAAAAACTAATATAGAATAAAAAAACCCCAGCCGGGGGATTTTTTTTTTTTTTCCCCCGGCTGGGTTTTTTTTTCCCCGGTCCCGGCCGGTCCGCGAGGCGACGATCGTCGCCAAAGTTCGGGCGCGGAGCGGCGCAGGGACGGGGTTTTCGCAGGCGGGGCCGTCCGGGAGGCTCCCGGGAACGGCGTTCCCGAGGAGCCACGGGGCGAGGGCCGGTCGTGGCGGCGGGGTAGCGGGATGGGTTTGCTGAGAGCGGGGGGCGGTTAGCAGAGTAGCCGAATGGGAGGTGTGTTTGGAATGTGTGTGTGTGTGTGCGCGCATGGCTGTTTAATGGAAATTTTTTTCTTCTTGCAGGTGGAGTATAGTTAGGCAAAAAAACAATATAGAATAAAAAAACCCCAGCCGGGGGATTTTTTTTTTTTTTCCCCCGGCTGGGTTTTTTTTTCCCCGGTCCCGGCCGGTCCGCGAGGCGACGATCGTCGCCAAAGTTCGGGCGCGGAGCGGCGCAGGGACGGGGTTTTCGCAGGCGGGGCCGTCCGGGAGGCTCCCGGGAACGGCGTTCCCGAGGAGCCACGGGGCGAGGGCCGGTCGTGGCGGCGGGGTAGCGGGATGGGTTTGCTGAGAGCGGGGGGCGGTTAGCAGAGTAGCCGAATGGGAGGTGTGTTTGGAATGTGTGTGTGTGTGCGCGCATGGCTGTTTAATGGAAATTTTTTTCTTCTTGCAGGTGGTGTATAGTTAGGCAAAAAACTAATATAGAATAAAAAAACCCCAGCCGGGGGATGATTTTTTTTTTTTTTCCCCCGGCTGGGTTTTTTTTTCCCCGGTCCCGGCCGGTCCGCGAGGCGACGATCGTCGCCAAAGTTCGGGCGCGGAGCGGCGCAGGGGCGGGGTTTTCGCAGGCGGGGCCGTCCGGGAGGCTCCCGGGAACGGCGTTCCCGAGGAGCCACGGGGCGAGGGCCGGTCGTGGCGGCGCGATAGCGGGATGGGTTTGCTGAGAGCGGGGGGCGGTTAGCAGAGTAGCCGAGTGAGTGGTGTGTTTGGAATGTGTGTGTGTGCATGGCTGTTTAATGGAAATTTTTTTCTTCTTGCAGGTGGAGTATAGTTAGGCAAAAAACCAATATAGAATAAAAAAACCCCAGCCGGGGGATTTTTTTTTTTTTTCCCCCGGCTGGGTTTTTTTTTCCCCGGTCCCGGCCGGTCCGCGAGGCGACGATCGTCGCCAAAGTTCGGGCGCGGAGCGGCGCAGGGACGGGGTTTTCGCAGGCGGGGCCGTCCGGGAGGCCTCCGGGAACGGCGTTCCCGGGGAGCCACGGTGAGAGGGCCGGATGTGGCGGCGCGATAGCGGGATGGGTTTTCTGAGAGCAGGGGGTGGTCATCATGGTAGCTGAATGAGTGGGATGCTTAGAACGTGTCTGTGTGAGAATGGCTGTGTAATGTAATGTGGGGTTTTTTGTTGCAGGTGGGGTAGAGTTTTTGGAGTAGTAAGGCAAGAAAACAATATGGAATAAAAAAATCCCAGCTGGGTTTCCCCCCCCCCCCGTCGCTCCTTGCAGCGATGCAGTTTTCACAGGCGGGGTGATTTGGGAGGCCGACGGGAGCGGTGTTCTTGGCATCATGTATATCATAGTAGTCTCTGAACAGTTATGAATATACTTAGTAAAGATCTGATGGTAATATAGATGTGTGGAATGACCTTAAATGTCAGCAGGTGAAGCACCCCTTAGGGTTTATGAAGTCCATAAGTGTGTTTGTGTAATGTAGGTTCAATGAAGGTGTATTTGTTGTTTTTTTTAAGGTTTAATTAGTAAGTAAAAGCCGGTTTGTAATGCGGCCGTAGCAAAGGCATATTTGCCACGCTCGTAAGGTTTACTAAGGAAAGAAAGGTTTTGCGCGGCGTAGGCTCCTCGAAGGGGTATTAGCTGTCGGTTGTTATGTTATTAAGTAAGTAAAAGCTATTCTGTAACGTAGCATTAATAAAGGTGTGTATGTCGGGGTCGGCTCCGTGTGTTTTTTTGGGGGGGGGTAATAAAGGCGTGTACGTCGGGGTCGGCTCCCGTGTGGTTTTTTTGGACGTCCGAATCTGTCTCTCTCCCCGCCTGACTTTGCCCCCCTTCGCATTAGCCGTCGTCCGACTTTGCCCCTCCGTCTCCGGCTTCGCGTCCGTCTTCGTCTCTTTGCCTTTGCCCGTGCGTGTCGGACTTTGACCGTGCGAGCCGCGGTCGGATGTTGCCTTTGATTGCGTGCGTTTGACTCGGACTTTGTGTTGGAGTTTGACCGTGTGCATTGGACTTTGATTGTGTTGTAGTTTGCGTGCCGGACTTAGGCTTTGACTTAGAGTGTGCGTTGGACTTTGAGTGACTGTCTTGGACTTTGTGTTGGACTCTGAGTGACTGTCTTGGACTCTGAGTGACTGTGTTGGACTGTGTTGGACTTTGAGTGACTGTTTTGGACTGTGTTGGACTCTGAGTGACTGTTTTGGACTTTGTCCTGGACTCTGAGTGACAGTCTTGGACTCTGAGTGACTGTTTTGGACTGTGTTGGACTTTGAGTGACTGTTTTGGACTTTGTCCTGGACTCTGAGTGACTGTTTTGGACTTTGTCCTGGACTCTGAGTGACAGTCTTGGACTCTGAGTGACTGTTTTGGACTGTGTTGGACTCTGAGTGACTGTTTTGGACTTTGTCCTGGACTCTGAGTGACTGTTTTGGACTTTGTCCTGGACTCTGAGTGACTGTCTTGGACTGTGTTGGACTCTGAGTGACTGTTTTGGACTTTGTCCTGGACTCTGAGTGACTGTTTTGGACTGTGTTGGACTTTGAGGGACTGTGTTGGACTTTGAGTGACTGTGTTGGACTGTGTTGGACTTTGAGTGTCTGTGTTGGACTCTGAGTGACTGTGTTGGACTGTGTTGGACTCTGAGTGTCTGTCTTGGACTGTGTTGGACTTTGAGTGTCAGTCTTGGACTTTGAGTGTCAGTCTTGGACTGTGTTGGACTTTGAGTGACTGTGTTGGACTGTCTTGGACTTTGAGTGTCAGTCTTGGACTGTCTTGGACTTTGAGTGTCAGTCTTGGACTGTCTTGGACTTTGAGGGTCAGTCTTGGACTGTGTTGGACTTTGAGGGACTGTCTTGGACTTTGAGTGTCTGTCTTGGACTTTGAGTGTCAGTCTTGGACTGTGTTGGACTTTGAGTGACTGTGTTGGACTTTGAGTGACTGTGTTGGACTTTGAGTGTCTGTCTTGGACTCTGAGTGACAGTCTTGGACTTTGAGTGACTGTGTTGGACTTTGTCCTGGACTTTGAGTGTCTGTCTTGGACTCTGAGTGACAGTCTTGGACTTTGAGTGACTGTGTTGGACTGTGTTGGACTTTGAGTGTCTGTCTTGGACTGTGTTGGACTTTGAGTGACTGTGTTGGACTGTGTTGGACTTTGAGTGTCAGTCTTGGACTGTGTTGGACTTTGAGTGACTGTGTTGGACTGTGTTGGACTCTGAGTGTCTGTGTTGGACTTTGTCCTGGACTTTGAGTGTCTGTCTTGGACTCTGAGTGACAGTCTTGGACTTTGAGTGACTGTGTTGGACTGTGTTGGACTCTGAGTGTCTGTCTTGGACTGTGTTGGACTTTGAGTGTCTGTGTTGGACTTTGTCCTGGACTTTGAGTGTCTGTGTTGGACTCTGAGTGACAGTCTTGGACTTTGAGTGACTGTGTTGGACTGTGTTGGACTCTGAGTGTCTGTCTTGGACTGTGTTGGACTTTGAGTGACTGTGTTGGACTGTCTTGGACTTTGAGTGTCAGTCTTGGACTGTGTTGGACTTTGAGTGACTGTGTTGGACTGTCTTGGACTTTGAGTGTCTGTGTTGGACTTTGTCTTGGACTTTGAGTGACTGTGTTGGACTGTGTTGGACTCTGAGTGTCTGTCTTGGACTGTGTTGGACTTTGAGTGTCTGTGTTGGACTTTGTCCTGGACTTTGAGTGTCTGTGTTGGACTCTGAGTGACAGTCTTGGACTTTGAGTGACTGTGTTGGACTGTGTTGGACTCTGAGTGTCTGTCTTGGACTGTGTTGGACTTTGAGTGACTGTGTTGGACTGTCTTGGACTTTGAGTGTCAGTCTTGGACTGTGTTGGACTTTGAGTGACTGTGTTGGACTGTCTTGGACTTTGAGTGTCAGTCTTGGACTGTGTTGGACTTTGAGTGACTGTGTTGGACTGTCTTGGACTTTGAGTGTCTGTGTTGGACTTTGTCTTGGACTTTGAGTGACTGTGTTGGACTTTGAGTGACTGTGTTGGACTCTGAGTGTCTGTCTTGGACTGTGTTGGACTTTGAGTGACTGTGTTGGACTGTGTTGGACTTTGAGTGTCTGTGTTGGACTTTGTCCTGGACTTTGAGTGTCTGTCTTGGACTGTGTTGGACTTTGAGTGACTGTGTTGGACTGTGTTGGACTTTGAGTGTCTGTGTTGGACTTTGTCCTGGACTTTGAGTGACTGTGTTGGACTGTGTTGGACTTTGAGTGACTGTGTTGGACTGTGTTGGACTTTGAGTGTCTGTGTTGGACTTTGTCCTGGACTTTGAGTGTCTGTGTTGGACTTTGAGTGACTGTGTTGGACTTTGAGTGACTGTGTTGGACTTTGAGTGACTGTGTTGGACTTTGAGTGACTGTGTTGGACTTTGAGTGTCTGTGTTGGACTGTGTTGGACTTTGAGTGTCTGTGTTGGACTGTGTTGGACTTTGAGTGTCTGTGTTGGACTTTGTCCTGGACTTTGAGTGTCTGTCTTGGACTCTGAGTGACTGTGTTGGACTTTGAGTGACTGTGTTGGACTCTGAGTGTCTGTCTTGGACTGTGTTGGACTTTGAGTGACTGTGTTGGACTGTGTTGGACTTTGAGTGACTGTGTTGGACTGTCTTGGACTTTGAGTGTCTGTCTTGGACTCTGAGTGACAGTCTTGGACTGTGTTGGACTTTGAGTGAGTGTCTTGGACTTAGACTTTGACTGTGAGTGTTGGAGTGTGTCTGTCTGTCACTTTGTGGCTTACTGTCTGTGTTGGGCTTTGACCTTGTGTCTTTGTTGCATGGTGTTTCTGTCTGACTTTGTCTTCCTCTCTGTATTGCTCTCTTTGTCTCTTTACTTGGATGGTAAATAGCAGCAGTAGAACACACCTGTTGTCTGGGAGTAATAAAAAATAATAAAAAAATAAAATACAAATTAATAATAAATTACTCCCAGGCAACGAGGCAACATTCCAGTGCTGCACCACACTTATTATTTTTAGTCTTTTCATACATACTGCTGTGATGTCACAGCTGATACCCATCAAGAAATCACTACCCACTCCCACCTGTCCACAATTAAACACAACAACACAGGGTTAGGGGCGAGGCCTAGGGTTAGGGGGCAGGCTTTAGGGTTAGGGGAGGGGCTGGGGGCGGGGCCTAGGGTTAGGGGAGGGGTTAGGGGAGGGGCTGGGGGCGGGGCCTAGGGTTAGGGGGCAGGCCTTAGGGTTAGGGGAGGAGCCGGGGGTGTGGCCTAGGGTTAGGGGAGGGGTTAGGGGAGGGGCTGGGGGCGGGGCCTAGGGTTAGGGGGCAGGCCTTAGGGTTAGGGGAGGAGCCGGGGGTGTGGCCTAGGGTTAGGGGGCAGGCCTTAGGGTTAGGGGAGGAGCCGGGGGTGTGGCCTAGGGTTACGGGGCAGGCCTTAGGGTTAGGGGAGGAGCCGGGGGTGTGGCCTAGGGTTACGGGGCAGGCCTTAGGGTTAGGGGAGGAGCCGGGGGTGTGGGTTAGGGTTACGGGGCAGGCCTTAGGGTTAGGGGAGGAGCCGGGGGTGTGGGTTAGGGTTACGGGGCAGGCCTTAGGGTTAGGGGAGGAGCCGGGGGTGTGGCCTAGGGTTACGGGGCAGGCCTTAGGGTTAGGGGAGGAGCCGGGGGTGTGGGTTAGGGTTACGGGGCAGGCCTTAGGGTTAGGGGAGGAGCCGGGGGTGTGGCCTAGGGTTACGGGGCAGGCCTTAGGGTTAGGGGAGGAGCCGGGGGTGTGGCCTAGGGTTACGGGGCAGGCCTTAGGGTTAGGGGAGGAGCCGGGGGTGTGGGTTAGGGTTAGGGTTAGGGTTAGGGTTAGGGTTAGGGTTAGGGTTAGGGTTAGGGTTAGGGTTAGGGTTAGGGTTAGGGTTAGGGTTAGGGTTAGGGTTAGGGTTAGGGTTAGGGTTAGGGTTAGGGTTAGGGTTAGGGTTAGGGTTAGGGTTAGGGTTAGGGTTAGGGTTAGGGTTAGGGTTAGGGTTAGGGTTAGGGTTAGGGTTAGGGTTAGGGTTAGGGTTAGGGTTAGGGTTAGGGTTAGGGTTAGGGTTAGGGTTAGGGTTAGGGTTAGGGTTAGGGTTAGGGTTAGGGTTAGGGTTAGGGTTAGGGTTAGGGTTAGGGTTAGGGTTAGGGTTAGGGTTAGGGTTAGGGTTAGGGTTAGGGTTAGGGTTAGGGTTAGGGTTAGGGTTAGGGTTAGGGTTAGGGTTAGGGTTAGGGTTAGGGTTAGGGTTAGGGTTAGGGTTAGGGTTAGGGTTAGGGTTAGGGTTAGGGTTAGGGTTAGGGTTAGGGTTAGGGTTAGGGTTAGGGTTAGGGTTAGGGTTAGGGTTAGGGTTAGGGTTAGGGTTAGGGTTAGGGTTAGGGTTAGGGTTAGGGTTAGGGTTAGGGTTAGGGTTAGGGTTAGGGTTAGGGTTAGGGTTAGGGTTAGGGTTAGGGTTAGGGTTAGGGTTAGGGTTAGGGTTAGGGTTAGGGTTAGGGTTAGGGTTAGGGTTAGGGTTAGGGTTAGGGTTAGGGTTAGGGTTAGGGTTAGGGTTAGGGTTAGGGTTAGGGTTAGGGTTAGGGTTAGGGTTAGGGTTAGGGTTAGGGTTAGGGTTAGGGTTAGGGTTAGGGTTAGGGTTAGGGTTAGGGTTAGGGTTAGGGTTAGGGTTAGGGTTAGGGTTAGGGTTAGGGTTAGGGTTAGGGTTAGGGTTAGGGTTAGGGTTAGGGTTAGGGTTAGGGTTAGGGTTAGGGTTAGGGTTAGGGTTAGGGTTAGGGTTAGGGTTAGGGTTAGGGTTAGGGTTAGGGTTAGGGTTAGGGTTAGGGTTAGGGTTAGGGTTAGGGTTAGGGTTAGGGTTAGGGTTAGGGTTAGGGTTAGGGTTAGGGTTAGGGTTAGGGTTAGGGTTAGGGTTAGGGTTAGGGTTAGGGTTAGGGTTAGGGTTAGGGTTAGGGTTAGGGTTAGGGTTAGGGTTAGGGTTAGGGTTAGGGTTAGGGTTAGGGTTAGGGTTAGGGTTAGGGTTAGGGTTAGGGTTAGGGTTAGGGTTAGGGTTAGGGTTAGGGTTAGGGTTAGGGTTAGGGTTAGGGTTAGGGTTAGGGTTAGGGTTAGGGTTAGGGTTAGGGTTAGGGTTAGGGTTAGGGTTAGGGTTAGGGTTAGGGTTAGGGTTAGGGTTAGGGTTAGGGTTAGGGTTAGGGTTAGGGTTAGGGTTAGGGTTAGGGTTAGGGTTAGGGTTAGGGTTAGGGTTAGGGTTAGGGTTAGGGTTAGGGTTAGGGTTAGGGTTAGGGTTAGGGTTAGGGTTAGGGTTAGGGTTAGGGTTAGGGTTAGGGTTAGGGTTAGGGTTAGGGTTAGGGTTAGGGTTAGGGTTAGGGTTAGGGTTAGGGTTAGGGTTAGGGTTAGGGTTAGGGTTAGGGTTAGGGTTAGGGTTAGGGTTAGGGTTAGGGTTAGGGTTAGGGTTAGGGTTAGGGTTAGGGTTAGGGTTAGGGTTAGGGTTAGGGTTAGGGTTAGGGTTAGGGTTAGGGTTAGGGTTAGGGTTAGGGTTAGGGTTAGGGTTAGGGTTAGGGTTAGGGTTAGGGTTAGGGTTAGGGTTAGGGTTAGGGTTAGGGTTAGGGTTAGGGTTAGGGTTAGGGTTAGGGTTAGGGTTAGGGTTAGGGTTAGGGTTAGGGTTAGGGTTAGGGTTAGGGTTAGGGTTAGGGTTAGGGTTAGGGTTAGGGTTAGGGTTAGGGTTAGGGTTAGGGTTAGGGTTAGGGTTAGGGTTAGGGTTAGGGTTAGGGTTAGGGTTAGGGTTAGGGTTAGGGTTAGGGTTAGGGTTAGGGTTAGGGTTAGGGTTAGGGTTAGGGTTAGGGTTAGGGTTAGGGTTAGGGTTAGGGTTAGGGTTAGGGTTAGGGTTAGGGTTAGGGTTAGGGTTAGGGTTAGGGTTAGGGTTAGGGTTAGGGTTAGGGTTAGGGTTAGGGTTAGGGTTAGGGTTAGGGTTAGGGTTAGGGTTAGGGTTAGGGTTAGGGTTAGGGTTAGGGTTAGGGTTAGGGTTAGGGTTAGGGTTAGGGTTAGGGTTAGGGTTAGGGTTAGGGTTAGGGTTAGGGTTAGGGTTAGGGTTAGGGTTAGGGTTAGGGTTAGGGTTAGGGTTAGGGTTAGGGTTAGGGTTAGGGTTAGGGTTAGGGTTAGGGTTAGGGTTAGGGTTAGGGTTAGGGTTAGGGTTAGGGTTAGGGTTAGGGTTAGGGTTAGGGTTAGGGTTAGGGTTAGGGTTAGGGTTAGGGTTAGGGTTAGGGTTAGGGTTAGGGTTAGGGTTAGGGTTAGGGTTAGGGTTAGGGTTAGGGTTAGGGTTAGGGTTAGGGTTAGGGTTAGGGTTAGGGTTAGGGTTAGGGTTAGGGTTAGGGTTAGGGTTAGGGTTAGGGTTAGGGTTAGGGTTAGGGTTAGGGTTAGGGTTAGGGTTAGGGTTAGGGTTAGGGTTAGGGTTAGGGTTAGGGTTAGGGTTAGGGTTAGGGTTAGGGTTAGGGTTAGGGTTAGGGTTAGGGTTAGGGTTAGGGTTAGGGTTAGGGTTAGGGTTAGGGTTAGGGTTAGGGTTAGGGTTAGGGTTAGGGTTAGGGTTAGGGTTAGGGTTAGGGTTAGGGTTAGGGTTAGGGTTAGGGTTAGGGTTAGGGTTAGGGTTAGGGTTAGGGTTAGGGTTAGGGTTAGGGTTAGGGTTAGGGTTAGGGTTAGGGTTAGGGTTAGGGTTAGGGTTAGGGTTAGGGTTAGGGTTAGGGTTAGGGTTAGGGTTAGGGTTAGGGTTAGGGTTAGGGTTAGGGTTAGGGTTAGGGTTAGGGTTAGGGTTAGGGTTAGGGTTAGGGTTAGGGTTAGGGTTAGGGTTAGGGTTAGGGTTAGGGTTAGGGTTAGGGTTAGGGTTAGGGTTAGGGTTAGGGTTAGGGTTAGGGTTAGGGTTAGGGTTAGGGTTAGGGTTAGGGTTAGGGTTAGGGTTAGGGTTAGGGTTAGGGTTAGGGTTAGGGTTAGGGTTAGGGTTAGGGTTAGGGTTAGGGTTAGGGTTAGGGTTAGGGTTAGGGTTAGGGTTAGGGTTAGGGTTAGGGTTAGGGTTAGGGTTAGGGTTAGGGTTAGGGTTAGGGTTAGGGTTAGGGTTAGGGTTAGGGTTAGGGTTAGGGTTAGGGTTAGGGTTAGGGTTAGGGTTAGGGTTAGGGTTAGGGTTAGGGTTAGGGTTAGGGTTAGGGTTAGGGTTAGGGTTAGGGTTAGGGTTAGGGTTAGGGTTAGGGTTAGGGTTAGGGTTAGGGTTAGGGTTAGGGTTAGGGTTAGGGTTAGGGTTAGGGTTAGGGTTAGGGTTAGGGTTAGGGTTAGGGTTAGGGTTAGGGTTAGGGTTAGGGTTAGGGTTAGGGTTAGGGTTAGGGTTAGGGTTAGGGTTAGGGTTAGGGTTAGGGTTAGGGTTAGGGTTAGGGTTAGGGTTAGGGTTAGGGTTAGGGTTAGGGTTAGGGTTAGGGTTAGGGTTAGGGTTAGGGTTAGGGTTAGGGTTAGGGTTAGGGTTAGGGTTAGGGTTAGGGTTAGGGTTAGGGTTAGGGTTAGGGTTAGGGTTAGGGTTAGGGTTAGGGTTAGGGTTAGGGTTAGGGTTAGGGTTAGGGTTAGGGTTAGGGTTAGGGTTAGGGTTAGGGTTAGGGTTAGGGTTAGGGTTAGGGTTAGGGTTAGGGTTAGGGTTAGGGTTAGGGTTAGGGTTAGGGTTAGGGTTAGGGTTAGGGTTAGGGTTAGGGTTAGGGTTAGGGTTAGGGTTAGGGTTAGGGTTAGGGTTAGGGTTAGGGTTAGGGTTAGGGTTAGGGTTAGGGTTAGGGTTAGGGTTAGGGTTAGGGTTAGGGTTAGGGTTAGGGTTAGGGTTAGGGTTAGGGTTAGGGTTAGGGTTAGGGTTAGGGTTAGGGTTAGGGTTAGGGTTAGGGTTAGGGTTAGGGTTAGGGTTAGGGTTAGGGTTAGGGTTAGGGTTAGGGTTAGGGTTAGGGTTAGGGTTAGGGTTAGGGTTAGGGTTAGGGTTAGGGTTAGGGTTAGGGTTAGGGTTAGGGTTAGGGTTAGGGTTAGGGTTAGGGTTAGGGTTAGGGTTAGGGTTAGGGTTAGGGTTAGGGTTAGGGTTAGGGTTAGGGTTAGGGTTAGGGTTAGGGTTAGGGTTAGGGTTAGGGTTAGGGTTAGGGTTAGGGTTAGGGTTAGGGTTAGGGTTAGGGTTAGGGTTAGGGTTAGGGTTAGGGTTAGGGTTAGGGTTAGGGTTAGGGTTAGGGTTAGGGTTAGGGTTAGGGTTAGGGTTAGGGTTAGGGTTAGGGTTAGGGTTAGGGTTAGGGTTAGGGTTAGGGTTAGGGTTAGGGTTAGGGTTAGGGTTAGGGTTAGGGTTAGGGTTAGGGTTAGGGTTAGGGTTAGGGTTAGGGTTAGGGTTAGGGTTAGGGTTAGGGTTAGGGTTAGGGTTAGGTTAGGGTTAGGGTTAGGGTTAGGGTTAGGGTTAGGGTTAGGGTTAGGGTTAGGGTTAGGGTTAGGGTTAGGGTTAGGGTTAGGGTTAGGGTTAGGGTTAGGGTTAGGGTTAGGGTTAGGGTTAGGGTTAGGGTTAGGGTTAGGGTTAGGGTTAGGGTTAGGGTTAGGGTTAGGGTTAGGGTTAGGGTTAGGGTTAGGGTTAGGGTTAGGGTTAGGGTTAGGGTTAGGGTTAGGGTTAGGGTTAGGGTTAGGGTTAGGGTTAGGGTTAGGGTTAGGGTTAGGGTTAGGGTTAGGGTTAGGGTTAGGGTTAGGGTTAGGGTTAGGGTTAGGGTTAGGGTTAGGGTTAGGGTTAGGGTTAGGGTTAGGGTTAGGGTTAGGGTTAGGGTTAGGGTTAGGGTTAGGGTTAGGGTTAGGGTTAGGGTTAGGGTTAGGGTTAGGGTTAGGGTTAGGGTTAGGGTTAGGGTTAGGGTTAGGGTTAGGGTTAGGGTTAGGGTTAGGGTTAGGGTTAGGGTTAGGGTTAGGGTTAGGGTTAGGGTTAGGGTTAGGGTTAGGGTTAGGGTTAGGGTTAGGGTTAGGGTTAGGGTTAGGGTTAGGGTTAGGGTTAGGGTTAGGGTTAGGGTTAGGGTTAGGGTTAGGGTTAGGGTTAGGGTTAGGGTTAGGGTTAGGGTTAGGGTTAGGGTTAGGGTTAGGGTTAGGG